>NC_043702.1:16406750-16406864 GCF_006229205.1 Suricata suricatta | reverse complement strand
GTTGCAGCGACGGGGCCTGCTTCTCCTCAGCAGCCAGAGGCCTGGCCGGGGCGGCCGAGGCCCGGGAAGACGACGGGCGCTCCTCGGCGCGGCTGCCTCCGCCGGCGGCCTCCG
>NC_043702.1:16392476-16406650 GCF_006229205.1 Suricata suricatta | reverse complement strand
ATAAATAACTAGAGGGGAAAAATAGAAGTGTTAATTTTGAAGAGTATATAAAAACACTTGGAAAAGCTCATCTTACACTGGTCTTGGGGTATGTCAATCATCTTTGGACTGCAAATAACCAGAAAACATGAAACTTATCTCAAGACTGTTGTAGAAATTAGTTGGAATTTCAACAGGAAGTTCAAGACTTGAATCAGGAAGCAACCACTTCCCTTCCTGCACCTGGTGGATTGTGAAGGTAAGTGTGGGGCTCATTTCCAACTTTCAGCACCTACTTGAAGGTCTCTTCTTAAGCCTGCAGGACGTTGACTTATAGAAGAAGGTGCACCTAAAGTAGATTTGGTCCTAATGCCTAACCTATGTCCATTAAAATAAATACAAATTTTTATAAAAATGGTACAATACTAAAACCAAAACGTGGATACCATCTACCTACAGATTCCAACCAATTCCTGGGAGATAAAACACAGATGGAAGAATACGGCATGAGAGACAAAGTGAGAGCATCAGTTTACAGCATCACCAGTGAGACTGCTGTGGTCGGAAGAGAAGGTGGACCTGCTTATCGGAGAACCATGACCACTGGACACAACTGGGAAGTAAGTCAAAAATCGGAGGTGTTAACAAGAGGTCTGCACATCCAGTGGCTGAAAGCCCTTTCATACACCTGTTTGAAAAATAGCTGACTGTAAAATGTTTCTCAGTCAAAACAACAATGGTTGAAATACAGAAGTTTTGGGTTTTATATGTTTCCTGTGGAAATGGAAGGTATTCTTAGAAGAAAATAATATAAGTAATGTGAATCCAGTGACCTAGAGAAAAACCCTTCACATGTTAGTATTTTAGGGAGGGTGCCTGAAGTATAATGGTGAACTCAGACCCATCTATGCTAAGTTAAAGCATCCATCAAATAAACTCCACTCAAGCCTACAAACTCCTCAGCAAGCCTTTCTGTTGCCTAGATTTTAAATGTGAAAAGATAACAAAGGATCATCAGGCCTATGAGGAAATAATTCACACAATGGAAAAACTTATCAGGAGGAAAATAGGTGATTCAGGAACAGAGAGTGTATAAAAGTCTAGTCAATTTTTATAAAAATTCAAGGAAATGTTATACCTATAAAATAAAATCAACAGAGAGAGACAGGGAGAGAGACAGACAGACAGAACACGAGTAGGGCCAGGGCAGAAAGAGAGGGAGACACAGAATCTGAAGGAGACTCCAGGCTCTGAGCTGTCAGCACAGAGTCTACTGCCAGGTTCAAACTCACCCACTCGATGCAGGGCTTGAACTCATGAACCATGAGATCATGACCGGAGCCAAAGTCAGATGCTTAACTGACTGAGCCACCCAAGCGCACTGTACCATATTTTAATATGCTATCCAGAAGGAGACATCTTTCTTAAACAAGCAAGAGCTCCTGGGCATTTAAAACATATTTGTCAAAATAGAAAGAGGTCAATAGAAGAGTTGGGAGAAAATGTTTGGATACCAAAAAAAAAAAAAAAAAATCCCAAAATGTAGAACATAAAAAGTCAGAAAACATGAGAGAAAAAATGAGCCATAAGTTGAAGATTAGTTAGATTTTTCCAAAAGAAGATAGTGAAGAAAAAGGAAGAAGAGAACTATCTATGTGTCTGGAATTATCCCCCAATATTTGAGAAATATTGAGAAATATTTGAAAAATCTTGACTGTTCAGGAATGATGTGAGCTTGGGCAAGCTTCTTGTTCTGTATATTTTACAAATGCTTTTGCGTTTATTGTAGCTGTCCTCTTAAATATTATAAAATAGAACATAGCTTACCATAAAATATTATCATTGCCATAGTGATTAGTATTAATTTTAAAAAAGGTATGTTACCCATAAAAATTCTCTTTTACCCATCATAAATGCAAGCAGATGGTCCTAAGTCCGGTTTAAAGGAATGTGCTTTCTAAATAAATAAATAAATAAACCCTCCATGAAAAGGGCATTCTCCAAGTACATAGGCTAGGCTATTCACGCCACATAAAATTATGACAGAGTTGAAATATGGTTGAAATTCTCTTTTCTTGTCATTCATTCTCTTCTCTGCCTACTTCCCTTTGGGGCTCATTTAGAAACAAATGAGATGTACTGTATTACAAACTACTGAACTTTAGCTTTGATGAGCGAACAATCCAATTCATCTGAAATGATAAAGTCCTAAGTATGTTCAGATAGATAATTTCATAATGTTGGTCGTTACTCCTGTTTTTTTTTTTCAACTTTAAATAGAAGCTGATTGAGGGGAAGATCAAATTATAGCACCGAGTGAGGTTTCCTGGAGGTGTGTATCTTTCAGAGCTAAGAGAGACTTAGAGATCTTATAATATAATTCAACATCTTTATTTTAGGGTATTAAGGAAGGCATTTGTTGATGACATTCATTCTTAATGGCAGAGGCAAATCTTCTAAACACCTGCAAAAGTATTCTTTGTGATATTTTTTTCTTAGTCATTGAGTGTGCTGTATATCCTAAAAGGAAACAAAAACATAACTTTATAATTAAAATTGGTACTTCAAGAGAAATGCAGTCTCGGGGTGAACTCATGTATACAGAGGTGTCATGTACCGCATACAACTTTTAAAATTTTCATTTAATGAAGCTGAAACGTATTCATCAGTTATTTAAATCCAAGTGTGTGAGGACATATGTTCTTAGGTGATATCATGAAGCCATTCTATTTTCGAATCATGTTATTGCATCACCAAAGGATATTTTATTTTCCATCTTACCTCCTACTTTTCTTGGTTTAATAATCCCTCTAAAGAAAAAAAATCTTTTGAAAATTGCAGTGAATACATTTCATGCAGCATAATCAGCTTCTACATCTACTTAACTGGAGAACCATCATGCATCTAGTACATTGAATGAACGGCACAAATGGGAAGCATATTATAATGAGGACCCATGAATTTTGTGAGACCAAACTTCACTTTCCTGAAATGTTCTTAAGCATCTGATTTTGTAGTCAAGTATAGCTCAATTTGCATACTTCTTTATTTGCATTTGACCTAGACACCTGCATTACTTTTTTGGAGAATTCTACTTTTATGGTGCTTTTGAACACTTTACCGCCACCCCACCACGACAAAATGCATTTTGCTTGCTGTGGCTCTTTGAGGGGTGCACAGCTTGATTATTTTTAACCTTTTACTTGTTTTCATTTAAGTCAGAACAAGTTGTTTACTATATTACAATGGTATTTTGTTCTTCATAAGTTTGCTTCCTCATCCAGTCTTTAAAAACTACATGCAGTTTTAGAAGCATGGGCATTTTCTGAAAACAGAATGCAAATGATAACCTGTTGAGATCATGATTGTTTGTGTGAACATAAGTGGTTCCCCGCTTTTGCGGTACCAATATTAGATCCCATTTTTCTGTCTTCACTGACCGGGAGGAAATAAACATCCCAAACTCAAATGTCCTAAATAGAACCTATCAGCTTCCCACTTTGCTGCAAAATAAGGCATCGCTTCAAATCCCTCTAATGCTCCCCTTTCTGTCCAAGTTGAAAACCTGGCAGTTACCTTTGATTCTTTTCTCTTCTACACTCCTGTATCAAATCAATCATAAAGTTTGGTTGAGTCTACCTTTTTCAGATGTCTATGGGGTCTGTTGCTTCTCCATTCCCATAGCCATCACCTTCATTCAGGTTCCCACCATGTCCTAGCCAGACCATTTCAACACTCTTATTACTCTACTTCCGGCATCTAATTTTCCTTCTCTCCAATGCAGCAACTTTCCCAAATGTAAAGTTTCAATATCACATTGCTTGCTCAAAATGCAAAATGCAAAATATCCCAATTGCCTGTAGGGTAAAAGTTAAACACCTTTCATGCTTACACATCTGCAAAATCTGGCTCCTGATCGCCTCTTCAGCCCCCTACTTCGCACTGACTCCTCCTCAGATATTACTTGTTAGCCGTATGGAATTTCTTCTTACTGCACTGGACTTTCATATACTTCTGAATTCATGCATGTACTGTGCCTAGAATTCCCATTTCCTGACTGCATGCTGGTGAGGTATGTCAGGAAGATTAATGGGTTTCCCGAGTACAGGCAGCAGCATAGGGTTTGCACTGCAGTGTTCCCACCTGTTCGCTGTGGGATCTTGGCCACATTACTTTGTTTCCTCAAGTCTCAGTTTTCTCATCTGATAAATGGTAAGAGTAATACTGTCTGTCTCCTTGGATTCTTGTGAGATTTATGTGTGTAACAGTGAAGTACGGTGTCTGGCCCATGGTGATCAATGAATGCTAGCTATTATCTTTGCTAATAATTAGGAATAATTATGTCATTATCATCAAAAGAAACAAAGCTATTAGGGACATCATGTTGCATCTCCTATGCACTGCCTAAAGCTATACTTGATAGCTATGGCAAAAAGAAAAAAAACTATGCTTTTTCTGTATTCTGCCTTAAATAATCATCTCATTTGTAAGTCAAATCTGTGTGATTATAAATACCATAGTTCATCTTCTATAGATGTCCATGGATAGGGCTGAGAAATGACAGCCACCAAGAAAATATCAACTGCTAGATGTTACATATTTGATTAATAAATCATAGATTTCTTTTTTTAGTTATTTTTATTTATTTTGAGAATGCAAGAAAGTATGAGCAGGGTGCAGGAGGGCAGAGAGAGAGGGAGAGAGAGAGAATCCCAAGGAGGCTCTATGTTCTCAGTGCAGAGCCAGATGTGGACCTTGAACCCACAGTCCATGAGATCATGACCAGAACTGAAGTCAAGAACAGGATGCATAACTGACTGAGCCACCCAGGCGCCCCTATAAGTCATAGACTTCTGAGACTCACTGTCTTGGACCTTCTTTTGCAGAGAAGGACAATTTCTGAAAAGGTGAGTTTCACAGAGAGCATCTCCTGAGAGGTAGAAAATGCAAACATAGCTTTAGTTCAGAAAACTCTGGTTCCATATCCTGGCTATCCTTTTCTGTGATTTTTACTTTGCCTCTGGGTTCAGACCTCAGAGCCGGCCTAGAGAGTCATGTGGGTGGCCAAGAGGGACCCCTGATTTTACAAGTCCTTTAAGGCCTCCCTCCAGGGCTAGCCCAAATGGCTGCATGGCTTCATTCCACTACTTCTTTCTCTTTCTGACAAATTCACTGTTCAGGTTTTTACTTTCTTTGTGGTCAGAGTAACTTTTGATATTGAAGTGACCCTTTTACCCCCACCCCCAAAACAACCATCAACACCTTCTCCTCACTAGGCCAGAGGGCAGGTGAAGGTCTCTGTTCCACTATTGTTTGAAATAAGTAATTATCATTGTTCCCAGAAGTGGACGGTGATATGTAAGTCAAGTAAGAGGCTGCACTAGGCAATGCCAACATTCGTCTGCTCTAGGAACTTAAGATTCTGGGTTTAGAGGTATTTTACTCTAAAATTCCCCAATGACAAATAATAATAATAATAACATTAAAATAAATGGCACCTATACTCTATCTCTTGTTTATAGCAGTGAGCAGGCTGTGTACCACACCGAGAAGCAAGAGATAGACTCTAGTCCTTCAACCTGGTCCCTGGGAAACTTCCTGATGCAGCCCAGCCCCCAGGCTCTACATTTCTGCTCCCCAGAGCTGACTGTTAAGTTGGAGACCTGCCTCATGATTTCTTTTATTTATTTTTTTAAGTTTATGCATTTATATTGGGAGAGAGAGAGCATACACACAAGCCGGGGAGGGGCAAGAAGAGAGGGAGAGAATCTCAAGCAGGTTCTGCACTATCAGCATGGACCCCAATGATGGGCTTGAACTCGTGAATCATGAGATCATGACCTGAGCTGAAATCTAGAGTCAGATGCTTAATGGACAGAGCCACCCAGGTGTCCAGAATAATCATGACTTCAAGAGGACAGTAAGATTAAGGAGCTCTCTTCGTATGCCCTAGACAGTTCCTGAAAGTCCTGGGATCTCACTAAGATGCCTCCTTAGTGGCCACAAAGGGTAGTGTCAAGGGAGGAAAGAGGGCTGATCTAGGTGTGGAAGCTTCCATTAGAGCTCTACATTTATCATTCATTCATCTAAGAAATGTTTACTGAGCCCCTTCAGGTGCTGGGACTGTGCTAAATGCTGGTGGTGTTGGAGATGACAGATATGGTCTCTATCCATTAGGATAAGGGCTGGAGAATGCAGATAGAGGGTGAGGGTAGGGGAAATAATTACCATGATAATTTTAGTAAGTGGTAATTCTGGGAGAATATTAATAAAGCACTTGTAAACAGTGACTTGAAAAACTGCCTTAGTTATGGTGCTACACTGGGGAGGGGTAGTGGCTCTGCTGGCATGATCAGGAAGAGAATTTTCATTCTTTTTTTTTAATGTTTTTATTTTTGAGGAAGAGAGAGACAGTGTGAGCAGGGAAGGGTCAGAGAGCGAAGGAGTCACAGGATCTGAAGACAGGCTCCAGGCTCTGAGCTAGCGGTCAGCACAGAGCCTGATGCGGGGCTCAAACCCATGAACCATGAGGTGATGACCTGAGCTGAAGTCGGATGCTTTACCAACTGAGCCACCCACGTGCCCTAGGAAGAGAATTTTCTAGGTAGATAGTAGACCACTACCATCTGACCACTGTAGAGGGCTAGCCAGGAAGGAAACTTACCATATTCAGGAACCAGGGGAAGGTAATACATGTTGGAAGGGAAGGTGAGATTGAGGTCACATGGGCTTTGTAGAGTATAACGTAGAATTTGCGTGTTATTCTAACATACTGAGTTTCCGGTCAAGCTTCATATGGTCAAAGGGACTGTAGTGAAATAGGTCCAGTCAGGAGCGAGAAACCCTATGGTGGTTTAACAGAAGAAGTTTTATATGAAGAATTATTGACTATGATCCAAGAATAACTGTTAAGACCAAAGAAGATCTGTTGCTGCACCAGGCTGTCTACTGGGTGTTCTTCCACCCACATGCCATGCTTTCCAGCCAGCACCTTAAAGTCTCTTCCTCTCCCATGTCCAGCACCATTTACTGAGCAAGGTTAACATCATGTTCACTTTAAAGAAGACATATTTAAATGAATTTCACTGTTCATCTCATATATCAAATGGTGCATTTGGAGTCGAGAGGCAATAAATTGATAACATGGAGTTCCAGTGACTGAAAATAAAATAAAAATTAAAACCCTACTTGGTTTAACATTCCTTGCTAATATTCTGGGTTCCCAGTTCCAGTATTTGTGCCTATCAGAAGATGCATTGCCCTCTGCCCTTGTATCTCACTGTTATTCCTGGATTCTTACAGAATTCCCTGGGTCTAAGTCCTGTTTTAACTTTCTTCCTAGTCCTCTAGTCTGGGTATAAATGAAAGTCATGTTCTGTCCTGCTTTTGCATTCCTCTTCTGGAGCCTTCCCTGAGCTCCACTCAACATCTCACACCTCACCCTCACTGAAGGACTCCAGGAGTTAGATGTCCTGCCTCCAGGTTGGATGTTCTGGTTTTTCTACCCATTAAACCACTACAGTGGGGACCACCCTCTCAGCAGTACCTGTCTCAGTGCATGGAAGCTGCCATGTTTTTGAGGAAAGAGTCTGGGCCTGGGCATTACCTCTGGTTGTTCCTTTGCAAAACTATTATGAGGAATACATGGAAAATAATTTAAAATTCAAAGCACAAAGTACATGGCAAAATGCAGCCCCTAGCAATAATTCTGTTATTTTCCTTCTATTTTAAAGGGTAGCTTCTAATTCTTCTCTGAGCCTTCCTTAACGGGTCTCACCCTCTGGTAGTTAACCAGATCACAGCCATTGTTTCCAAAAATAAGTATAACAGCTACAACCATAGTTGCTGTTTATTGAGCCCTTATTGTTTTCCAAGCATTTATAAACATTAACTCATTCCAACATTAAAACAGCACTTTAGGAAAATGCATCAACCCCTTTGCATCAATGAAGAAATTGGGATCTCAGAGAAGTCCAGTAACTCTTCCAAGGTCATCCAGCTCCTAAAGAATGGAACTGGGACTCCAGGTCATGCATTACTGCTTCTGTTATTTATGCTCTTAGCTAGAGGGGTGTCCTAAGATATAATATTAAGAGCTGATTAGTGATCCGGTCGCTGAGTAAGTACTCAGGTCTTACATTGAACATCTCTTGTGGAAGGCCCTAAAAACCCTGGTATTTCAAAATCTTGCTTTTGCATAATTATACTCATCACTCTTAACACAATATCATAAAAAGTAATTAGTGGGTGTTGTTAAAAGGATGTTGAAGAGGAATGACTTAGGCATAATAACAAGTCATGCTTCTCATTGATCTTTAGCATCCTTTTTATTTGGCATTGACCCTACATTATTGACCAGCTTGATGGACATTAATCTGGCTGGGTTAGGTTTTATCATTTCCAAATACATTTCTGCAAATTGGTGGCATAAGTTATTTTTGTCCTAATGCGTCTATTCTTCCAACTGTCATTTAAACTGAGAATTTGAAAGGTTAAATTAATTCAACCTTCTGTGATACTTTTTTCATACTTTTATTATAGCCATTAATACATGGTACCATGATTTATTGCAGATATGCCATCCTAAGTTTCTCCACTTGAACTCTTTAGAGCAAGGATTATAACTTTTTAGTTATCTCCAAAAGAAATGGCTCCAGTAAGTGCCAAACATAATATCTAATATCTACATGATCTAAATATTAGTGGAATGTAAGAGATGGTGCAAATTGGTTAGTGTACTCTAGATGTACTCTATTGAGACTTGGTTTTGAGGGAGATACTTAAATCCATGAGAAGCAATCTTGAGCTTTTAGGGGTTAACCACTAAATTTCACATACCTTTCCACCTGTTGAACACTAGTTCCATAGCTATCATGGCTGCCTTTTCAATTACATCACTTATCAACACTTCTGCTTTATGCTCATCCCTGTATTGCCACAGCACAAGAAAAGAGTTCAGGAACCATGCGGAAGAAGTGATGGTAGGGGTCTAGTTCACAGAGTGTGCACTAGTGTACTAATGCTAGGCACAGAATTCTGAACAATTATGGAGAAGTTATTATGCTCTAGCATTGCAAGGGAGGAAACTAAAGCTCACAAAGATTGAGGACCTTGCCTAGGTTGCATGGCTGGTAAATAGAAAGTCCTGAATTTGAAACCAGGTTTTGACTGGCTCCACCTCCTGTTGGTTTCAGCCACCACAAAACCCCTTCCATGGTTGGTGATCAATGATCCTTTCTCCTTTCTCATGAGAAAAAAAATACAGTAAACATTTAATTGATACTAACAATATTGGGATCTCTTAAGTAATACTACCACTTAACTGCATTTCATTTTTATAGCTTTGTCATCAACCAAAATAAAGCAGATGGAGAACTGTTGTATTGATGATGGGAAGGGCTCTAAAGGGCATCAGACACTGAAAACAAAAACTGACTAATAGTACAGGAAGCAGATCCTAAAAGGGACAGACACAGTAGACACTTCTTCGTGTTTAAGGAAGATAACAAGAAAGAACTGGGTCAATCGCAGAAAAATTCATAGAGGAGATAAAACTTAGCTCATGTCTTAAAGACAAGGACATGCCTTTTCCCTCTTGCATAGTGGGGCTGTTGAAGAGAAGCCCTGGGAACCAACTTTTCAGTAAATAGTATAACGCTGGAAAAGCCACATCCTTGCAGTGACAACAGAGAAGAGAATGTGAGAATTTCCCTATAAATATAATCACCCTGTCTGGTAGTTGGGAGCTTGTGGTCTTCTGGGAAAAGTCTGCTCATCGTTCTCCTTTCCTTTCTCTTTCTTTCACTGCCCTTCACTCCCGTGCAGTCCACCCTCCTTTCTTGCTTACAAGTGCTTATGAATCACAGAATATGCAGTCTTTAGGGTCCTCAATGTTCTGAGGAGCCCAATCCATGATTTATCAGGTGAGGGAACCGAGGAACATTGAGTTCCTGAACGTTACACATTCAGTGTTGGGGCAATTAGTTCACCATTCAATTTGTTCATTCAGCATGTGCTATTTTTTTATTTTTAAAATTTTGTTAATGTTTTTTATTTATTTTTGAGAGACAGAGACAGCATGAGCAGGGGAAGGTCTGACAGAGAGGGAGACACAGAATCTGAAGACAGGCTCCAGGCTCTGAGCTAGCTGTCAGCACAGAGCCTGAGCTGAGGTTGGACACTCAACCGACTGAGCCACCCAGGTGCCCCTCATCATGTGTTTTTAAGTACCTATGACATACCAACAATTATTTTTGTAGAATGAATGAATGAAGTGTTGAGGAAAACAGATTCAGTCTTGTCCTCCAGGAGTTTACACTTCAGTGGAAAGGAAAAGCCAAGGTTGGAGCTCCTGACTGACTCTTGCTTCCCACCTCTCACCTTGCTTACCTTAACCAGACCAGGACTTGAAGACACTCTCACATCTCCTCTTGGTAGATGCCTCTGGATTCACCTCTCCCCAGAAAAGCTCAGAAACTCAGAGACTTTCTACTCTCTTGGCTACGATTTCAAAGTTGAGAGAGAAAATATACATTATTGCTTCATAGTGGTAAGGACTCCAGGGAGAGTATTTCTGCAGTAGCAAGAACCCCCTGGTTCCCATTTGCCCTGAAGCACTTCAAGAAAGATGTGTTCAGTAGGAGCAGCCCATCACTCCTGACATAGTTTTGAACATCCTGGGCCAGCCTGCTTTCTTCTTGTCTCATTTCTGGTGCCTAATTTTATGTATGTATGTATGTATTAAATCTGTAAATGTGTCTGATTAAGCTATAGTTAGTCATTATTCCAATGGACCTGAGAGAATTTCTGTTGCTTCCTATTATGATCTCATATCACTAGTCCAACTTTATTAAAAGTTATAAGGTATTTAGAAAGTATATCAGTACTATTATGTAAAAAAGACACATCAATTCATGATGAATTTTTTCTGTTCATACAGATAAGTCCAAGATGTATGTGAAAAGTTCACTCTCCTTGGGCTTTGAAAAAAGCATACACTTGATGATCCACCCTCAGAGTTACAAAGTTCTAAGATGAAAACCTCTCCTGTCTATAAAAGGGACATCACAAGTGGGTAGCAGAAGAGAGATTGAATGGAACTGGAGAAGTCTTGGCTCTCTAGAACTCTCTAGACCCACCAAGAAATTAAGGATTATTAGCATTTCTTTATGTTGCCAGGGCAAGAAAATGCAAACATGAATGGGGCTGATATGCTCTGTACCTCCTTCAATTGACAACAGCATAAATTGTACTAAGTGATACATACCGTCATGTCTCAGACTCTGAAAGGACAATCCAAACTTATGATACAACCAAAATTATTGGGAATAAAGATTTACTTAAAACCACTGCCAAGCAGATTAAATAACACAGACATTGCTTTTCTCTATCCTATTTTTCATGACTTGAACTGTTACAAGTGTACCTCATCCAGCTCCATAATTGCCTGGCAGATTGTTAAAGGGTGGTTTTGGATTGTCACAGATGGTGCCACCTACAACCGGTTCCTCAGTCCATGTTTACTCTGCCAGTGGCCTTGGTCATGATCTCCTAATAGCTCATTTAGAAAAGAAAACTGAACCATGGAGACTTTCTGTTCACAGTTCACTCACATTTAGCAGCCTCTGTTCTATTACCATGGATACAATGGTGCAAGGAGGTGGGCAACTCCTGATTATGCCAACCCCCTTTCTAAATTATGACTCAGGCTGTATCGTCAAGAGTGGAGCTATCCTGTATACTTGGCAAAAAATAAAGTACTGAAATTATCATGGCAAATACCTGTTTATCAAAGATTCGAGGCTGCAATTGTTACTGACATCTAGCCTAGCTTAATACTGTAGAAAAATCTGTTAAGATGATGTCAAAGCTGAATTCAATTGAAATGTGCAAAAGTGGCTGTTATATTTCCAGGCTAATGTTATACCTATATGTTCTATGAATGAGTTATCAGTTCTTCTATCAGTTTTTTCTTTTACCCCTTCACATAACATGTAAATCTCAAAAATTTCTGGGAGGGTCCATAAGATATACTGTTTGAAAATCCTTTAAGTATTATCAAGAGTTATTCAAATACTCATTATCTTAACCTTCATAATTGTTCTCTGTCTCCTTGTCCTCTTTCTCCTCCTCCTCCTCCCCCTCTTCTTTGTCCTCTTCCTCTTTCTTCCGGAGACAATAGGAGCATATTTTGCAAGCATCATGGAGAAGCAACACAACACTATCCTTTGCAAACTACTTCCTCCCACCCCCCCCCAAAAAAGTTAGACATTTTAGAGAAAAGAAAACAAATATTTGAGTGTTCAGATATCAGGTATAACCAGAATCTCTGTCCCTGTCAAATTATAGGTCATACCCTTTGCTTGTCTTCACTGGCACCACGGTGGACATTTTGTACAATTGCTCAGGTGATTCCAACCTCTGTCTGATTTTTCCAGAATTTTGGTGAATATACATATATAGAATATAGCATAATTACTGGATAACAGTGGATACTTTCATGCATCATTTCATCATGAGAGAACAATCCTGGCTTATACTTCAACTATGAATTCTATTAGATGGTTCTAAAATTATTGGGAGAAAGTGAGAGAGTGATATTAAGATAGGGAGAGAGAAGAAAGAAGAAAAAACCAGAGATAAAGAAGAAGAAAATAAAGAGAAAGAGGAGAGAGAGAGAGAGAGAGAGAGAGAGAGAGAGAGAGAGAGAGAGAGAGAGAGAAAAAGAGAGAGAGAGAGAGAGAGAGAGAGAGAGAGAGAGAGAGAGAGAGAGAGAGAGAGAGAGGAAAAGAAGGGGAAAGAGAGAGAGAGAAAGAGAGAGAGAGAGAGAGAGAAACTCAGGAATGTGTTATAAAGAACAATTAAAAAAACGTATTGCCAGTTTTGGTTCTCCTTTGAGAAACCACCAAAGGAACTATAAGGATTTGACAGTGTTTTATTAATATTATTATCAGAACATACTCCTTATGAAAGCTTTGCTCGTGACAAATGAACACCTAGGAAACTCATTCACCATTTAGAATTCAGTGCATCTTTGGAAACTAGCATAGAGGAAGAAAACCACAAAGGGATTTCATAAAGACAACAGAGCTAACTGAGGTTAAAATATTTTGTATGAAAATGTTACATATCCCATGTAAGATGTAATAGGTTGGAAGTTAAGTTTTTAAAAATTGCTTAGTACAGAAAATCAAATAAATACATAAATTGTAATAACTAAATGTGACACATAGAATAAAAGTCTAAGAAAAAAATTATTTATTAAAATCACCTTCGGGCTGCCTGCGTGGCTCAGTCAGTTGGGCGTCTGTCTTCGGCTCAGGTTATGATCTCACGGTTCATGGGTTTGAGCCCTACATCAGGCTATGTGCTGACAGCTCAGAGCCTGGAGCCTAATTCAGATTCTGTCTGTCTGTCTGTCTGTCTCTCTCTCTCTCAGCCCCTACCCTGATCATACTGTATCTGTCTCTCAAAATTTAATAAAATATTTAAAAAAATTTTAAAAATCACTTTCAAGTATGTATTAAAATTAACATTTAAAACAGAAAAATTCTACAACACAGAGAAATTTAGATCCTTTTTTAAACTACACAGTCCAAATCCTAAAGCAATTCTGGCAATTGTGGCTGACAAATCATTAAAGTTTATCAGAGGAGTAAAATTAGGCCAAAATTTTGTCCATCAAACACAATGTCTTTGACATTTTAACATATGACCATGAAGCTGGCCAAGTTTGAATTTTCTTTTTCATATTTTTCTTCTTGTTTTGCAGGATGTTTCTGGAATCTTTGTCCAAGTTTTTTTTTTAAATGGTATTTATTTGGAGAAAAGGAAAATACAAACTATTCTATGTTGGAGGAATAAAAATGAATAGATCTCAAATAGTTTTTAGAAGTGAGAGAGAAAATAAGGAATAATGGTCTACACCCTCTTCAAAAAAAAATTTTTTTTTTTAGTTTTCACTAGGCAGAAAAAAACAAAGCTGAATATTTTTATTCAAATAAATTATGTGAATTTTTCTGATCTATTTTTTCTAATTAGCCATTGGAGTATATTTATTTATTTTTTTTCCATAATATTTTATTGTCAAATTGTTTTCCATATAACACCCAGTGCTCTTCCCCTTAAGTGCCCTCCACCATCACCACCACCTCTTTCCCCCCTCCCCCTTCCCCTTCAACCCTCAGTTCATTCTC
>NC_043702.1:16366036-16392376 GCF_006229205.1 Suricata suricatta | reverse complement strand
CTGAGATACCACCTCACACCAGTCAGAGTGGCTAAAATGAACAAAGCAAGAGACTACAGTTGTTGGAGAGGGTGTGGAGAGATGGGCACCCTCTTACACTGTTGGTGGCAATGTAAACTGGTGCAGCCGCTCTGGAAAACAGTGTGGAGGTTCCTCAAAAAACTATTTATAGAACTCCCTTATGACCCAGCAATAACATTGCTGGGGATTTACCCAAAAAAATGTTTTTTAAGGTGACATGCTTTTTATATATACATTTCTGCCCAAGGTAACATTAGAGAAATGGCAATGACAAGTCTAGGTCATGATAAGAAGGTCAGTTTCTTGTCTAGACACTGTCTTTGGTAACAATAAGCATTTTCAGAGAGCCAAGGAAAGCATATCCTTTTCTGAAAGGTAACGAGATAGGTAATGTGTTCTTATATTACCAATAATTGACCCTAGAATTAAAAGTAGACATTTTCCCCCCTTCCCTAACTGGCTTATGCATCAAACTAGATTGCAGATGCTCTTTCAGAAATGAAATTCAAGGAATGGAGAATAATTCTGGCTTTAATGAAGGTAATGAATTGTTACAGACCATATGAATATGTTTCATATTCATATTGTTAGATACTATCTGAATTTTGATAATGACCTCTCTTAATCCATTATATAAATCTATATGGACTAAACAGTATTTACACTCAGTTTGATCTCTTGTTCCTTAACATCCTTCTTTCATTCTTGGTTATTATGATTTCTCACGGGATCGCTGTCATTTATTTGTTTCTATCTACACTTCTATTATCAAGGATTTATATGCTTTATATATATATATATATATATATATATACATATATATATATATATAGACACACGCATGCACACATACGCGCACGCACACACACACACACACACACACACACACACATATAGACACATATAAAAAAGATGTTATGCATTTGTCTCCTTTTTGGTTTCTCCCTATAGCAAAGGTGAGCTTTTCTGGTACTGGGAGCAGAATTCAGCCTGCAAAAGCATGCTGGAGCTGGCTGGATTTAAACTTCATCAGGTTACAATGCAAAAATATCATGACAAAAGAGTGTGTTTCATCTTGTCTTTTGATGAGCACAGCACAAAGTAGAAAATGTTCCCTTTTAACACTGGCTGCCAAATTTCTAAACTGGCGCCCTAATTACACCCTTGCAACGTGAAGGCTTGTCCATTTGCACATCAGTGGAGAGCAAATACTGCGGTGCGCTGGAGGGTTGGTGCTGTCAAATGAACTAGAAGACTGGGGAAATGACTCTTTCCCTTTTAACATTTCCCCCCATTTTATTATGAAAATTTTCAAGCATACAGCAAAGTTTGAATTTTTCAGTGAACACCTGAATACTCTTTACCCAGATTTTACCGTTAACATTTTACTGCATTTTCTTTTTCACATATCTATCCCTCTATCCATTCTTCTATCTGTACCTCAATCCATCTTATTTTTGTGATGCATTTCAAAGTGAATTGCAGTACTGTTCCCTAAATGCTTCAGCCTGCTATAATGGTTTTGATGAAGAAAATGGATGCATTTCTCCCGACAAACTTTGAAAGAGCAATTTTGCAGAGGCGAATACAGGTAGAGGAAATTATTTTCCAGGAACAAAGATATGAAGAAAAATAAGTTTTGAGACACCACACAGGGTCATTTTATAGACCACTGTTCTAGTCCTGCTGGAATTTAAATCAATATGCCTTTTTTCCCCTCTCAGTGGCAAGAGAATAGTTCGCCATCAGATTTATGTGACACTCTGTAGACTTAGCAACACATTGGTATTAACTTGGTACCAAGTCATGCTTAAAATATGAGAATTGCTAGTGGATTTTGTTTTTATACAACCAACCAGACGTAGGACAATTTTGCTCATATATGCTATTGAAACCAAATAGTATACATAAGAGGACTTGAGCTTAGAATGAGGCAAAAGTTATCCTTATCCTTTCATTAGACCATTGGTTTGCTAAAATGAGGAGCATTAAATATGTAACAAAGAAATCGAGACACTCCTCTCTGCAAATTATTATGCTGCTCTTCAGCATGTAATGATGTAACTGTAATTCATAGAAGATAGTTGAAAAGGCACAAGCAATGTTAGTGTGTGATAAAGAAGTGAAACAAGGAGTTTCAAATGGGAGATGCTAGAGTATTCCACTGCACACATACACTTGAATTGGAAAAAAAGATAAATTATATAGAGCAGTTCTCCATTTGCCATATACACGGAATGAGAGATGATTTAATTCGAGGATGATTCCTACTTAAGTAATTCAGGAATTTATACTATGGGGCAGGACAGTGCTCAATGTGAAATGATTATAACATGCAACTTGTGTGGCAAAAAAGAGTAGACTCACTCCTACTGCCTGGGGACAGAGGATGATTGGAGGTGGAAAACAAGATGGAAGCATCAGAAAGGTTGATTGGGGGAAGACTGAAGGCTGAAGGAGGAAGACTTGAAAGTCCACCAGGTTTAGACAAAACAAGAGAGGATTTCTGTGGGTGGTAAAGGAGAGAAAATGGACTATGGTAGTTGAAAGGAGGGAGGGGAAAATACCGAAAAGAGGAGATAGAAAGAGTGAGAGACAGCCATCTCTTTTCTAAGAAGCAGCAAGGAGCGTGGTCTCTACTGGCTTCCAGGGCTGGGACTCCTCATCCTTTTGTTTGCTCCGAAACTGTTACACATATTTATTGCTCAGCAGATCAGATCTCATATCCTCTGTACAATGTTCCTTAGTTCCTCTCTTCATACAGATCTGTGTCTACAAATCTACCACATCTACCAGGGGATGCCCACACAGAAGGGCATCCAGCAAGAAGAGAAATATCACATTCAGAGAATTATCATATTATGAGACATCTGGACAAATGCCAGTCTTCTAACTTATATGAAGAGTCAGTAATTCAACTACATTTACACAGAAAGTTAATTGAAAACATAGGACTCTATCTTGACTTCTAGTCCAACATTGTTCAGGGGAAATGAAAGATGGAGAGAAAAGGAAAGAAGAGTTTGGGGGGAGAAGGAAGAAAGGAGGGAAAGGAAAGAGAGAAGAAAAAAAAATAGAGGTAAAACATTTTATGGTTCCTGATAATATTTTTCTTTTTTTACCATTTTAAATACAAGTTTAAATACAAGTTAAATACAAATAAAAACAAACACAAATAAATTAAAAACAACTTATTTTAAAATACATGCACTGTATGTTCCTCTTTATGGGCAAACAATTTATTTTAAAAAATATTTCTATATGTATTACATATTCCTCTTATGAGTAATCTATAATTTATATAGAGCATTATATAATATATAACTAACCAAATGACCTGATTTGTAATTACTGTAGGGGTCCTTGATTTCACTAACATTCTTTTTAAAAGGAAAAAAACTCCAAGATTTTAAAATGTCCATAAATTCTAGTACTATATCTTTATTATTCCCATCTAGTTTCAGTTTCAAATGTTCTACTGTCCTTTGGACTAAAAGTTATGGCGGGGAAGACTGTGCTCATTTCACCAAGGCTGTGAGCTATTAATGGCAATTTTCAGAGAGTGGTACCAGACAAGTCCATTGCCTTCTTCCCTACTTTTTCTCTCCTTTAAATATCAATACATTTAATGTAATGTGTGTGTGTGTGTATATACATATATTTAAATAAGGATATATATATGTATTAAATATATATATATATTTAATAAGGAAAACTTCAATAACCAAGTAATTAGCTCATTTAGGTAATTATCCATATAATTTTTGTAGATAAGAAAAGAGACTATCACTTGAACTTTTCCAGAAGAAAAAAAGCTCTGCTTTGTCCCCCAAGGGCCCCACCTCCCAACTCCCCAGCTTCTTAGTCTCCCTACTTTTTTACCCTCCCTTTGACACCCATTGACTCTTTGCTCACCAAGTGTTCTCAATTTTTCAGCAATGGTTTTCAATTTATTATATGAGAATGCATTTCTTCTCCTCCTTTGTTCTTTTCTCCAAACCAGAAGTCAATGGTAATCTATTTTATACTCACCTATGCTGAAACCCGTCTCTACTGTCTACTTGATAATGGAAGAAATTTGAATTTTAGCAAAGGCATAGTTTAGTATAAGTACAATCAATAAACAGTAAGCATAGCCCCCAGAGATTTTGAGAACAAAAATATTTTCTACATTATGCATGTTAAAAGAAGAAAAGTCTCCTTTTAATACTCAGAAAGAGATTAATGAGGTAACTTAGATTGAAAAGTTTTTTATGGGTCTTTGCCAAAAAGGGTCATATGGAGGCATTCTTTATTTTCACATTATGTATGATATTTTCATATCTATGTCAACAGAGGTTGTGGCATTGTAAAAAAGGAAAAAAGACCATAAGGTTAATTATCAGATATATTTTTAGAATTAATAAATGATTGACAAATACAGATTTTTTTCTTTTTTCTGGATCCTATGCTCTATTGTTTTTATACAATTACTTCATCTGTCCCTCCATCCATCAGTCCATCCTTCTGCTCATTTGGCTGATATATAAAGTATCCGAGGCCTGTGCTGGTGTTACCAAGAAGAGTGAGACATTTCCAGCCTGAGTGATTTCATGGTGTGAAAAATGCTCTGTCTCTCAGTTTAGGGTTCACTCTTGGGTTCAGGTAGGGCAGTCCCCAAAGCCAGAGAATAAACATGGCATCTTTCTGGGGCTTCAAATTCACTCAAAGTCTAAGAGCTTGGGAAAATTAATTTATAATTTATTTAAACATTTGTGGGGATAAAACAAATATAGATATCTTATGGAATGGAGACAAAATTTGTGTAGACTCCAAGATGTTGAAGAGTCAAGAAAGAAGCTGAATGACATTCTATGATTCTGGAGAAGCTTGTGGGGAATGATGTTGTTTGGGCAGATGGGGAAGGCCTGGGAAGGGCCTAGAATGCTATGCAGATAAATCTGGACTTGATCCCAGAGGCTCCAGGAAGTCGCTAATAGTGAATCAATGCAGTGAAACTCCCAGAATGGTTTCACTCTTCTTTGTAAGTTGATATTAGGCATTGTTTAAAGCTTGCTGAGACAGCAAAATAAATTGGATATTGTGCTATGGTCTGTGAGTCAGAAGACCTCTCTGGTTCCACTAACCGCTGACTACGTGCGTGAGCTTGGGCAAGTGCCTTGGCTTGCCCAAGACTCTCAACCTTACCAGAGAGTGAGAAAGCCATCTGCCCTTTTGCCTCCACATGGCCATTGTGTGCCCAAAGGGAGACCATGCCCATGAAAGCCCTGGATAAATAAAACACTGGATAATGCACGGAACACTTATTAATATAAGTCACCTCAACTGAGGAATAAAAGCAGTCGATACTTTCATATTTTTTTATAAGTGAGTTTACAAATCCTGCTTTAAAAAAACTCACACGGCAGCCCTTAGCCAGAGTATTAGGGGTTCATATCCCTTCAAGGCTGTTTTTCTGTGTTTTTATAAATGTAAGCATGAGACCCAGTGCTGTAGTTCAGTAGGAGCTCAATAAACAGTTATCTCTGTTCTCGTGGCCACGTGCTCCTTGTCTATCCCTATTTATCTCCCTCCGAACAAGTGTGACCTCCTTCTCTCCCTTTCTTCTTGTTATTTCTCAACTCCATGTCCTGAAATAATACTTTGATCCCACACAATGTCTGCTTTTTGATTTGGAGACAATCTAGATATCCAGATGTTTCCACAGAGCCATTCCTCTTGAGGGTTCTTGACCACTATTCTCTCAGTAATTTTTCACCCCATCCCCTGATGTCATAATAGCAAAGTTAACCTGAGTTTCTTTCATTTTATCATTATTCATTCATTTGTCCAGACACCAAGGGTTAAATGTGCCCTCACACATCTGTACAGGACTAGACTCTGGGAAAATAACAAAGAAATTACAACATTTTGTCCTTGACTTGAATGAGTTGGTGAAAGGGCGGGATGAACAACCATGTAGGAGCTTACTTGTAAAGAACTAGAATAAGTGTACGAGCAAAGAGTTCTGGGAATTCCAAGCAGATGCTAAATAACTCTTCCTGGAAACACCTGGTCAGGCTTCATTGAAGGAGCATCATTAAAGAATTTTAAAGAATCATTGTCATTTCTTCATCTAGTCATATATACCCCAAGTGGTTCCAAAAATGATTTCAGAATGGATCTCACAATTACAGGCAACCCATATAAAAGTAAGTGAGAAAATCAGGGTATTGAGAAAATTGGAAAAAGAAAATAAAACAAAGGCAGGGTGGGATTGCTCCACAGAAGGAATGAAGTAAGGTCCTTCAGCTTACTGAAGTTGAAGGTGGATCACAGATCTGAGCTAAAGCAAAGCAAAGAAACATCTTAAATGAATTAAGAGTGTGCTTAAGATAAACACAAACCAACTCTCAGAAGACCTCAGCTAGTCCCGATTCTAAGCGACATTTTCTCACTGCCCTGGTAAAGAGAACCCTTGTAAAACATGACGAACAATATGTTTGAACAATTTCACTCCAGTCCACAGAACAGCAAGATTTTCAGCTTTATTGTCATAACAGCCCTTAGTCAGGGCTGAAGGCACAATGACCATGCCACATTCAGTTAAAGCAATTCTATGTTATCATGCACTCAATGGTGAACAATGAATGCAGTTTTGCCAGGTGGAGCTGGCATTTGGAACTGAAGTAACAGGATGAACAAGAGCACACAGTTGTGAAAGTACATGAAGTGGCTGGGGAGCCACGCAGAGCTTGGCTTGACTGTGGCATAGGGTGTGTCGGGAGCGCTGCTGTCTATTGGATGATATCCAAATTCCTTAACATGACAAGCAAGGTCCTTGATGAGCTTGGTTGCCTGCCTTCATTTCTTGCCACACCTCATCTCCACCCTTGAACCATAAGATTCAATCTTTCTGACCTTTGTAAAAAATTTTTATGTTCTAGATATCCCAGACTCTTTCATGCCTACTTGCTTTTGTTCAGGCAGTTCCTTCAGCATGGAGTGGGGATGTTGCTCTTTCTCTTTCAAGGCTGACTTCTTCCGTCAGTTCTGCAAGGAACCTCTCAGGATGAGTCTGACACTCTTCCTTTGGATTGTGTGATGTTTTTTTGTCTTTCTCCTGTCGTCCCTATGCCTCTCATCACCTTTGTAATTCTATGTGGATATCTTTGCTTCTTCTCTGGTCTGCAACATAATGATAAGATTCTTTTTTATTCATTTGTATTTCTCCACCACATGGCCGAGTGTCTTACCTAAATAGGCATTTAACAAATATCTCTGGAAGGAAGGGAGGATGGGAAGAGGGAAGGAAGGATGGCAAGAAGGAAGGAAGGAACATGGGTGATAGGCAAGAGATGATACTAGCAAGGCTGGCTGGGAAAATATTAAAAAGGACCCCATAACCATGCTAACGATCATGAACTTGATTTTATAGGAAATGGAGAACCACTAAAGCTGTTTACATAAAGAAGTGAATGGAGCAAGTGAGCATTGTGTAGATAGACCGGGAAACAGACAGACCAATTGGCTGATGCTTATTGCAGTTGCTCTGGTGTGAATTTGTTAGACTCTAAGCTGACACAGGGCAGGGAGCATCAGGAAACACTAGAGGTTAGATTATCAAGAACTTTTGACCATTATTTTCTGAATCTGCTTTAAAGACACTGTGTGACTTATACTTCATATTTCACCAAATTCTTTCCCACCTATTGTTTATTATTTTAAATTGGGAGAGAGAGGGAAGCAGAACTTGAGAGACTATTGAATGCTGAGAATGAACTGAGGGTTGGGGGTGGGGAAGAGAGGTGGTGGTGATGGTGGAGGGCACTCAAGGGGAAGAGCACTCGGTGTTGTATGGAAAACAATTTAACAATAAAATATTTAAAAAAAAACAAAAAAATAAATAAAAATTAAAAAAAATTGGGATATTACATACATAAAGGGCATTGATATTGAATACACAATTCAATTAATTTTGTATATTTACACAGCTGTAACTACCACACTGATCATGAGAAGTACATTTCTAGCACATCAGAGGACTCCTCAGTCCCCCCTCCTAGTCAGTATCACTCCCCAAACACAGTTGCTATTCTTTTATCACTATCAGTTAGTTTTGCTTGTTCTTTAACTTTATGTAAATGGAAACGTACAGTTTCTACTCCTTTGTTGTCTGCCCACTTTTTGCATGTGATTATAGTTCATTTATTTTCATTGATGCATGTATTCTATCTTTTGTGAAGATATCAAGAAATGTTCATCTATCCTGTTGATGGAAATTTGGGTTCTCTCTAGTTTGGAGCTATTATGAATGAAATTTCATTATTTTAATACCTTAAATTGTTCCATGAGACCTACTCTGGCTTTAACAGGCAGTAATATTGCAAAAAGTCTTGGACTTGGAGTCCAGCCCTGGCTCTGACAGTTATTAGCCTTATAACATTGGCAATTTATTTCACAACTCTGTCTCAATTTTATTTTCTGTAAAATTGGAGTAACTCTCTGAATTCACTTGATTTTAAAAACCAAGTGGGGCCAGACTTAGTAAGTGGGATGGATGTGTGCATGAAACATCAGGAGGTGAATCTGATTCACTCACTATTGTGGCTGCCAGACTGGCATGCATAACACGCCCCCCAATTACTGAATAAGTAAACGAAAGTTAATAATAGTTCACAATTTCACCTTTAATCTTTCCTATCTAAAGAAAAACCCTTTCTAGTAGACTTTTTAGTCATATGCAAGCCATTGTAATACTCTTGGGTAAGTGATTAAAATATGCATAATACACAAGCCTGTTTTAGAGGCTTCTGCATTTATTTTAGCTGAAATCTGCTGTGTGGCCATTGCTTGACTTTCACTGTTTTCTTGGTCATTGTTTCCTTAACATGAAATTCTGCAAATAGAGGAACTGTTGACAGGCTTTGTGCCCTGTGGAGCACAGCTCACCGTTGACTTATGATTGAGAGCAGATGTTACTTCTCTGTATCTTTGCCTTTAAGGACCAGTTTAATCTCCATTGGACCAAAGGCACTGAGCTCTTCTTATTCACTGTAAATACTAGTAATATTTACCTAACATACAGATCGGTTCGACGTTAGCCAGTTTGTGATCATGTCCTTCAGCAATCCACTGTTCCTGTTATCTTCACTTAGAAGCTTCTGGGTAGGGACTCTGTTATTGGTCACACACTCAGTGCCAAAACAACTATTGACTGAGTAAACACTTCAATCAGCTGGTCGTTTGGGCTATATGATACCAAGGCAATTGGTTTGGCTCCTGTAGAAACAGTGACAGTTCTTTGTTGTAGAAGGAAACTCATTCTGAATGTAACTGATTTTTATACATCATGGTAGCTAAAAGAGGAATATTTAGAATAAGAACCCAAATCTGTTAAATTTCAATACCCTTTCCTATATCTCTTAATTTGGGAATCTAATCTGACTTCTGAGAAATATAATCTAATAAATTGTTAGACTAATGAATGGTGAAAGGGGTATTCAGTTCTCTGTTCTTAGCCCCAGACTCCTCTTTAGACTGGGTATCTTTTCTTTGGATATTCCACAAGAAATAAAAATTCAACCATTCAAAAACAAGCTCTGTACCTTTGGGAGACACATTGAGTCTATCACTCAGGTCTATGGCCCCAGAATTTTTATCCTTCTTGTCTGCTCCCTTGTCTCTAGCTCTCTTTCCACCATAATAACTCAGGTCCTTAGTAGTATTCTCCTGAATTATTGTTTTTTGGTCTTTCTGCTTCCAACATCAGCCCCTCCTGCCCTTCTCATGTTTATTTCAAAGCAATTTTCCTAAAAATCACATTAAGCAAATGCCACTTCCTCTTTAAAATCTTTCACTGTCTTCTTTATTCTTTCAGGAACAAAGTAGGCTCCTTTGTTGGCATGTAAGTTCTCCTTGCAGGAGGTGGCCCAGGCCTGGTGTTCCAGACTCAGCCCCATGCCTTTCTGATAGATGTTTGTCAGTCCAGTAAAAACCAACTCCCTCAAATGCATCATGTAATTGATGTTTGTATGATTGTGTTTTATTTTTCCTTGTATTACTTACACAACTTACATATGAATGCATTCTCATCATCCAAGATCCAAGCATCCTATACTGTACAAAGCACGATGTGCAAAATCTTACACCTTTCTACTTTACTCCCTGCCTTCCCCCACTGCTTCTACATCTATGTATTCTCTCTTCTCTCTACCCAAGGCTGTCCTTGCATATCTTCTTAAAAACCCCATCACATCCTCCCATACTAAAATAGAGCACTGGCTGCTCTGAGAAACCCCTCTCTAAAATAAGGGTGCCTCTGTGGGCTTGCATTTCAACCTGTACAATCCTGATTAGTAACATTTACACTTGTCCTGTAATTATTGATCTCCTTGTCTTTCTCACCAGCTAGAAGGTAGCTCCTTTAAGGAAAAGAAAGTTATTTTACTTGACTTCATGCCCCAAAATCATGCTCAGTAAATGTTTGTTGAAAGAATGAATGAGCAAATTGTTTAACTTGTCATAGGGTGTGTTTGAAGTATGAAGCAGGAAATAGCCACAGAGAAAAGGACTTTTGAGTAATGGATAACAATCTCCACACTGATAAGCTCAGAACATTTTCTTTCTAACTTGAAATCATAGAGATAGAAAAACCTTTTTTAGAACTGAAGTGCAGAAGACATTTACAGGGACTTAAAGGACATCAGGCAGTAGTGGATATTCTGTGTGAGTTAATGAACTAGCAATTTGGAAAAGAATTAGAAACAGCAAATTCTTTAATTATTTGTATGATGGCCTCTGTGTAGCTGGTATATCAAGACTTAAATTTTGAGGCTTGCCTATGGAGAGTCTGAGATCTCTCTACAATGAGAATTAAATGCCAAATGCAATTAGTATGGCTTGGACTTGACTGGGACACTGGAGATCAGATACATCAAGAAAGCAAAGTCCAGGGGCAGCTCTGGAAGGTACCTCAAGCCTTTTGGCCTTTGGGTTTTCACAACAACCCTAAATCACTATAGTAAATGGTGCTGTCAAGACACGTTCACTTGTGAATATTCTTTGTAAGCTACTAAACCCATTTATGTTTAGGTTGACTAAGTTGCACAGCTTATTCCATAGTGTGAAGCTATTCTTTTCAAATAAAATTTTGATTGTTCTGATGACGTTTCAAGATAATGAACTCCAAAGTTATAATGAGAATGGAGTCCAAAGCAGATAGGTGCAAATGATATTGTCTTGCTTTGCTAGTAACCTGACTGGCTAAGGGCAACTGACTAGTCCCAACACAGGCCATTTCATGCCTATTCTGTTCATGGTTAAAAATGAAAAATTATAATAATAAATGCTGCCTGTTTCTACATGTGAACATATAAGTGTTTTTTTTTTAATTTTGGAGACATATTATTTTTCCTAACTGACATAAATAAGCTGATTATATATAATGTACTAGTATATTATAGGGTCCTTAAACAAATAAAAGGAAAAGAAAAAAATGTTCAGAAACAAGAAGCCCTTAGCAGAAGTTACCCAAAGTCTGGGATGGATTGTTATGTATCACACCTGGGGCTCAGAACCAGCCCAAGGGGCATCAAGCAAGATCGGACAATGGCAACAATAACATTTCACAAATGAGTTAGAACCATAAAGGCTTTTAGAGCCCTAAATACAGAATACTGGCTACTAAGGTCATGTACATATCCATAGATTGATGACCACGAGAGAATTTAAAGAATAAACTTAAGCCTTGCCTAAATTACCTGTATATTTAGTTTCAGAGGTTGATAATTCTAAAGAGGATGCACTGAAAGTTGAATACAAGTTAATTGATTGCAATGAAGATACATTAACCAGATGAAATTACTGAAACACAGCATACATAATGTAGTCCACTTACCAGTGACAGACACATGAGAAATATTTTAAATACAAAGCGTGTTTGAATGGAGGCATACGAGACTACTTTCAGTTTTCTGAGTGGAAGAAGTAGTCTTCATGTATTTACATCCCCATTCCTTCCTTTCCCTCCAGTGCTAAATTGCCACCATTTTCTCTTTACCTCCATGGACCTCGGGAAGTCATTTTCCTTTGAGGTATATGGACCTCCTCTCTGCTCAACTCCGGTATGTCCTTTCTACTCTCTGTATCAGTTGGCCTTTTCAAGATTCTGACATAACTGGCCATTTCAGCATGAAAATTTCTCTTTTCTTCCCTGATCGGAGGTCATTCCTCATTGTTCTCTTCATTCTCTGGTTTTCTTTGGTGGTTTTCTCAAACTAGTTTCCAGTCTCTCATTGGCTTCTTTCCCTCACACCAGCCCATGTTTTCATGCATCCTGGATTTCTTATCAGCTCTCTTCCACTCTCACCCCACAGGCTGTCTGAGAACTTAGCTCTTCCTAAGTGTGAGTCATAAGTCACAGACCACTGACACAGTGAACTCTGTCTTTTGCTGCTACCTCTTTCTCTGCTCTTTTCTGTCTCATTCTTCTGCCCCCCTCTCAGATTCCCTACGTGGGTACCTCATTGTCTTCTTAGAGCAAAAACATTTTCTCTAGCCAAATTCTTCTCTTTCTTATTCATTTCCCAGCAGAAATAGCTCTATCCTGTATGTAGCTGCCTAAGTAAGCCAACTTGTGTTTATCTTTGATGCCTTGTTCTCTTCCACTCACCAGAGCAAAGTGGTCACCAAGTTCTATCAACTCCACATTCTAAGGCTTTCTCCCTAAATAGATCTCCTCTTTATTTCTGTCAGTATTTTAGCTCAGACCTGCATTTTCTCTCACCTGCACTAATTTCTGCAGCTCACTCAGCATCAGTGCCTCCTTCATGATTTTCCTGTCTTCTGCCTTTCCCTGTCTCCATTCATCTTTTTGTCCACAGTGCTTTCGCAGAAATGTAATTAGAATCACATCACTCCCAGATTTAAATGTTTAAATGGTTCCCAGTCATTCTGTAGGTTAAATTCCAAACCGCTCAGCTGGGCAAAAACAAACAACAGCCCCGCATCTCTAATTTCCCTCAAGCCCATCTTAGTACACACATTACTACCTCCCACCCCTCCCAGACTGCCGCTACAGCACGTTTCTTGCCTTGCATTTCTCTTTCTGTCATATTGCTTTTTCCACCCATTCACTGCCTGGTGAATTCTCTTTCTTCCTCTAAAATACAACTCAAGCACTTTCTCTTCTAAGAAAACTTTCCTGTGGGTAACTCTTATCTTGGCTGTCTCATGATCTTGTGCACATGCTCCTATCATAGC
Organism: Suricata suricatta; assembly: GCF_006229205.1. Taxonomy (NCBI): domain Eukaryota; kingdom Metazoa; phylum Chordata; class Mammalia; order Carnivora; family Herpestidae; genus Suricata; species Suricata suricatta. The sequence continues at coordinate 16,379,113 of NC_043702.1, read as the reverse complement.
ATTTCCCAGACAGACGGCATTGTGACCATCTGTTTACCCACCCGTTTTTCCCATTAGACAGAGATCTTACCATTTTTTTCAGATGTGACACATTTCAGAGATGACATTCAATAGTGTAACACATTTCCACTGGTATTCCCCACGAGGTGGCTATAACTCCATCATTTTTCCCCTCCCAGTTAGAAAAGCATATTATAATAGGAGTGAGAGTAACAGATGATACTGACCTTGGATCTGTCTGTGCACACATACATATGAATTTATTTATATTTCAAAAGCCATTTAGAGCTCTCACTCTGGAGTCAGACTGCCCAGATTGAAATCCTGGTTTCTTCACTTACTGCCCAAAACCCAAAATGAATTATTTAACCTTGATAAGCCCCAGTTTCTTTCTCTGTGAAGCAATAATTATAACAGCATAAATAACATGAAAGATGAGTTAAATGAACTAATTCATGTATGGTAGTGGTTCATAAAGTGTCCCCAGTAAATCCTAGTTATTATTATTATTATTATTATTATTATTATTATTATTACCATTTGATATGAGCTGGTCGATTACTCCACTACAGGATCACAGTAACTCTTGTTTTCCCAGTCCAGACACAGGAGTGCTTTTGTGAATAGACAGAAATAATTATTCCTGAGACTTCTCTGAACTTTAGTTACTCATGAAGTAGGAAAAATTACGCCCGTGACATTAGGCAACACAGAAAAATAGCATGAGGTGGCGCACCAAACACATCTCCTTCATACGGTAGGCGCTCAAATGCACCTTCTCTTCCCTTGGCCAAACCTGCCAGCCAGGGGTCATGGAGAGGGCAGAGCTCTTCAGACTTCCTGAGGCAGAACTATGCATGGAGGCTATGATGAAATCAGCTTTGTTCAGTCACACAAAGAGAAAACTAGGTCAGGAGAAGGTCCATCAACTTGAACCCTGAAGAGAAAGAAACATGCCTGATGATTGGAAAGGAAATTCTTTAAGTGTGAATTGCTCCGACTACAATATAAACCTTGTCAGTTATGGGATTCCAGCTGTTGTTTTATTGCCTTTAATTTCCCATTAGTGGTTCAATGTCTGGGAAAGGTATCCGGCCTCCAGGAGAGGAACTGAGGTCGGAACTGTTGTTCCTGTGTCGGCCAGCATTTTGAATACTGCTTAAATGAAGCCATTCAAAAGCTCATCTTATGCCTAACTCTTATACGGAGTGTTTGTGACTTAAATGAGCTCTTTTAGGGCCCTATCTCAGTCTCCTATATCTCTTCCTCCATTTGCTTTCTACCCTGACCAGAAGAAGGGAAGTTCAGATAATACAACAGAGTCATTACAGTGTAGTGTCATGGATGTAGAAGTTCTTTTCCTGGGGACATGGCTTGGAGTATGGTGGTTGCAGAGAGTAAACTTGACCGTCTGATTTTGCCTATGAGTGGGTACCACCAAAAAAAGAAAGTGCTCCATTTGGGTTGGGTTCACTCTGATTCTATTACTTACCCAACAGATTACTCAGTTATCTTGATGGTGGAAATCAGTTATGTTTACTGGCACTGTAGAGTAAGATATTATTTTATTAATCATTATGAAACCTACTGGTATCTGGACTTCATCTTAGCTATAGAGTGGAGACTGATGAAAACTAGCATTTAAACTGAAAAGAGAGATAGATAGATAGATAGATAGATAGGTAGAACACCAATTAAATATTTTTAGTTTATGTCACCACATAAATTCTCATAGTACCAAAGTGGGGCATATTACGACTTTCATTTGAGATCAAGATTCAAAGATTCTGAGATGTGGAGAGCATATAAGCTATAAGTGGAAGGGATAGAATTTGAACCCACATTTAATTAAACTCAAAAATTTTAAAACTTGTGCCTTTGTATCTATACAACTTTTCCAGAAAGAAAGAGGGAGAATTTCTTTTCTTCTAAACCTGAGAATTTGTGCTTCTGATACACCTGAAATAGTAACAGGAAGAGCTATGCCTTGTTCCTACCTTTACAGACCTTTACGGAGCTGGGAATTCAAATCCGAATTTACCACCACTGAGTGTATATGTCCAGAGGCAGTCATTTATGGAACTTTGTATGCCTGAGCAAGGATTCCTTATTTTTTGTATCTTCCATCAAGGACTTAAGATTTCTATAGAAATTTTTCTGTATTCCTCATGTGCCTGATTTCCCAATCTTACCGTGGGGTTTCTGGGGTCAGGTAATGAAATACATGTGCCTTCTTCTGACAGCCAGAACGTGAAGGTTACAAACACTTGGTTAGACTATTCAGCACTTATAAATGCTAACCTTGTAATAGCAGTGTCCTTATTATTCCAAACTCTAGAGTCAGAATTTCCTGGTCCTAAGCACTACAATATGAGATATATAAATATATTTGCTTAACAGACACCATAGTTATCTTAAAAGGCCTGAGGGTTAAATCAATTGCAGTAGGATGACACAAGGTATACACAAAAGCATACAAAGCATACAATAACAGTCAATGCCTAAAAGGCCATCTGAATTCCATGAACATTTTTGTTTGAAGCCGCGGTTAAAAACCAATCACTTAATCAGCTCCTAAACATAGCTTATGATAAAGAGAAGCAATCAGCAACTATTAGTTGAGGCATATTGTTTTCTATGAAGCAATATAGGAATATGGTTTGTCTTGTAGATGCTGCTCATCCCTACGTAACTCTACACATTTCAACTCTTTCCAGTTAATGGATAGGTTATTGTGGTGTTTTGTTTTTAATCTCGCAATTTATACTAATGACATTCCCATTATAAGCTCATTCCCCAGCTGGCTTTAAAAAATAATATACAAACAGTTACATTTTTGGCAATATTTTCCCCATACCATTACATAGCAGATATCAGAAGTCAAAATACTGCAGTATTTTAGAGATTACTGTCACGTATGGCTCCCATAGCAGAGTGGAAGCAGATGGTGGTACAGAAGGGTGGGAGACCTCGCCTCCCATGTTCTCAAAAACCAGAACGAAGTAGACACTATTCTGCCAAAGCCTTGCAATATTTGGCCCCAAATAAAGTTGGACCCTGTACTTCTGTTTCTCCATCTTTTTCCTACCTTCTGTGTGGAAACCACGTCTGTCTCAGTCACCATGCTGTTACTCACACTCTGCCAATACAGGCATGTGTGCATGGCTCACATCACAGAATCCAGGCATGGGATGAACCACCACGGCACTCTCTCTACAAGTCAGAGCAGAAGCCACTGCCAGCACCTCAATATTATGGCTTAAAGATTTTTTTTCCACTCTACAGTCGGAACTCTACAGTTCTGCTCACTGATCATTTTTGCCAATTGATGATCTGAGACTTTTCTTTTATGTCTACATAATAGGTAATTATTAAGTTGTATAAGAATTCATTGATTCATCTGAGTGGTTGACTCCTGTGGTGCCAATCATTCTCAGAGTTGAAATTTTAGGGGCATGATAAAACTCCTATTATCAGTACTCAACATTGATTTGCTTCAAATAAAGTCTGTGTCTTAATTTCAGTTGTTGATACCTTCCTACCTATAATCAAGGCCCAGCATTTCATGGAAGCAAACTTTATGATGATCTTTGCAATGGAAGTATGAATAGAAACTTTAATTTATAATGTTTTAGTGGTACTGTCCTGGCAGCAAGAATTAGCCTGTGTTTTGCCTTTTGTTAATTTCATGCCTTTGTTCCTTCTCAAAAGCCCAAAGCATATAACTTAAGGAAAAGTCGTAGTTTGACATTTTTCACTTAAGTCGGTCATTTTGGACAGCCAGTCTGGGTAAGATGTACAGGTTCCTTATTCCATTGACTATAACTATAGAGTGATGGAGAGGTGAACAACAACCACACTTAGCCCTCCCTTGGCAAAATTATGTAGTAATTGAACAGTATGTGACCCCAGTGTTTTTCCCCATTGTGTACCTTTTCTTCTACATTTGTTCCCCTTTGCCCTTCAGTAATGCCATATTCATTATGTATTTCATCCCTATGGAAGTTTGTTCTTAAGATGCTGCCCACATCAAACTGGAGCTCTCCATTTTTCAGTGAGTTTATTTTAAATCAAAGTTAATGTATCACCTCTCTTGGGAGACTTGAATTTTGTTCCTTATTTATAAATACTAGGAGAGAAGCTTTGAACATTGATTTCAAGTCAGCAAATGAAGAACTCTAACAAATCTTAAAAATGTCTGGTATGTTCTTATAATTTATTTATTCATTTGTTTTTATTCTTTTCAAAAATATGTTTGAATGTCTGTATGCTCTGGGTGCTATAGTAGGTGTTAGGAATCAACAAGATCTAGTCCTTCCTGAAAGTTATTTACCCTAACAATCTAGTGAATAAGGAAGTAAATTAAATAATGCAATGGCAGTAAAGAATCATAATGCAATGATACTGTCTTTACAGGATGTCATGCAGAAGAAAACGAGAGAAAGGAATCTAGTGTATCTGATGAAACAAGTCGGGCAAGGCTTTATGAAGGAAGTTGTATTTAAGCAAAGTGTTAAAGGAAGTGTATGTGTGTACTAGGGAAGCAGGGAGTGGGGGGTGACATTCACTGCAAAAGGGTTCGGAAAGATGAGGGGGCCAAGAATGTTCTAGGGGTAGAAAAACCACAGCATCATGGGTAGTACTGCACACTCAAGGATCTTCAAGGAATTCACATACTTGGAAGATGAGGCTCACAGAAAAGGCTTATGGCAACTAATGTAGCTGGAAAGAAGTTAAGGACCACATATGATACATGGGTGTTGTTTGCTTTGAATTTATTTATGGTGGTTGTTCAATCCTAGAGAGGTCCATTTGATGATGGTTGTTCTGGTGGATATTTTTTTTTTTGGCAAGGTATAATGATTTTCTTGTTTTCCTGGTCTACCAGGGCAAAGAGCTTGAACTTCTGGTGGGCAATGGTTGGGAATCCCTTGTAGAACTTTAGACAGAGAAGGGATGTAACCAAAATTTCATTATAAAGTGGATAATAGATTGCACAGAGTGAGACTGAGGGCACAGAGCATCAATTTTAAATGCTTAAAACTTCCTGTCCAACACAGGCTGAATATAGTCAGTAAGAAGAAAGCTAAGTGAGATATTAAATAAATAAAATTAACTGAATTTGGTCACTAATTGAAGGTGGAGGATGAAGAAGTAGTGCCGAGGAAATTCCAGGTTTCTGATGAGGATGATTGGCATTTCAATGAGACAGGGAACACAACAAGATGATCCATTCTGTGGGACAACATGAGCTAAGCTGATGGCATGTTGAATTAGAGGTGTGAGTGAGATATGCCAAGGAATTGTTTTGTAGACACTTTATTACAGGGATCCTGTGCTCAGGAGATGAGCTGAGACCAGAGACACAAACATGGACATTACCAGCACCAGTGTCAAGCTATTGCATGAGAGTGGTTACCCAGCAAGCATTTGGAAGATGAAAAGAGAAGAGGATCAATGTTGGAACAATGTCAAATGCAGGCACTTAGTGGGGGAAGAGACTTATCACCAGAAGAGATTGAGAAGGAATAGTGTGTGATATGGAAAAAAAAACTAAATTGAGGAAAGGGAGGGGAATTATAAAAGAGTCAAAAGAGCATTTGGAAGCTCTAAAATTATTAAATCAGAGTTGTAATGGCACAGGGGAAACCTTATGTGGAAAGGGAGAAAGAAAATGCAGAGCAAAAACAGACTTTCTTCTTTATTGACTTTTTTCCAATGAAAAATGCAGGCTGGTTTCTTATGTTGAAGCGACAATGACAGAAAAGGGCTGCGTGAGCAAGGAGAGAGAGGCTACAAGCAACACAATCATATTTGGATTTGGGACTTGATGTGTGTGAAAGAAGGCGTCAAAAGATGCAGTCAGCATCCAAGGCATGCTAAGGAGCTTGAACTTTATCTCAAAGGCAACATCAAAGTACTTTAGGCAGGACAGAGATAATTTCAGGGTTGTGTTTTAGAAAGAACATTCAGACAGCTGTGTAGAAAAAGATTGGATGAGAGCCAGCCTATGAAGGGAGGTCAGTCAAGAGGCTGGTGAAATCCTGGCCAGAGAGAATGAGCACCTTCAAGAGGGTATGTGAAGTGGGCACCAAACCCATGACTGCACTCAGTGATTTTATAATCTGTCTTTGATAGAATGTTCCTTTTTGGCAGTGTTCCTGGTGTTCCTCAAATAGCCACCAATGAGAGCGACCAACCACTTGTCTGAGTGACCTCAGAAGATGGTTACACACTGTGGCGACTTTGTATGATCATCTTTAGCCTTTGACAGGACAATGTTTCTATTTTTCACTTCCCCAGGGCCCCATCTCTAGTTTTGAAAAAGGATGGCGGTTTCAGAGCCAGAGGTTTCTTCAGCTCCAGGGATGCACGTATATCTGGGCCCTGTGATTGGCACCACCTGGAGTCCTGCAGCACACAGCAGAGATGGGTTCACTCTTCTCACCATCCCTCACAGAGGAGAAGTAGGATGCTATGCTCTCCTTCCTTCTCTCATCGCAGTTTCAAACAGATGACCTGTACCTAAGGCACTGGTTCTCAACCAAGGCCAGTTTCCTTCACCTGGGGGACATTTGACAGTGTCTGGAGGCATTTTGGTCATCACAAGTAGGAAGAAAGGGATGGTTTGCTACTGACATTTGTGAGTAGAGGCCAGGGATCCTGTTAAATATCCTACAAGGCACAAGATAAACCCACCACTCTCCCCCCAAAAAAGCATAATCTGTCTCCAAAAGTTAATAGTATGGCAGCTGAGAAATTCTGCTTACGGGACTGGGGTATTCTTTTCCTAAGGAGAAGGTGGTGGTGGTTGTTGTTGTTGTTGTTGTTGCTTTTTCTCACCACCTATTATAAAAGTGTGCTTTTCAGGTTGTCTACTTCTAGCCATGTATGCATATACTATAAAGTGAAATGGAAAACAGTAAATTGTAAAATTGTAAATTGTTCAAAATTCTTCAAGAATTTTTACTCAGTTATGAAATATTGCTCTAATTTTTTTTAACTATTCAAACCATGCCTATATGAGCTAAAATCACCGTAGTTCCATCTTGGGCCACGAATAGATGAAACAAAAATGGAAATGTGCAGGTTAAAAGATTTTGACCAAAAGTATTTTGAAGTGCCCTGTGAAATTTTTGACTATATACTCAAGCTCCGCTGAATAACAAAGGAAAAATATTCTTTGTTGGAACAGAATCCAAAAAGCAAATGTCCTAACTTTTATTTTTGTCCATTGAGATTTAGGCAACAAGTATAGGACACTGACTATCTTGAGAAATAGGCTTTATCCAACAACTTCTCCCCAAAATATTGTCTTCACTCTCTTTTATTTGCTGAGGAAAAGATTGTATGTTACAACACCCTCCTCTAAGATATTTTTGGGAAAGAACAAATTCTGGCAGAAGGCAACAGATCTATGTCTTTATAAGGTAGGAGACAATTCACACATCTCACAATTAACTAAAAATGCACTAAGTTTATATAGAAAGATGATCTATCTTCTTAGCAAAGCTTCACTTCATTTTTGCCTCATCCTGACTTTCAGTTTTTCTAGTTATTATTTATGATGTTCAAAAGTGAAATTCAAGCAAACCACTGTATTTGTCATTTCAAAACATATGTCAACAAGTCAGATATTTAAGCATACTTATGAATTCAATAATTTAAGCAAATGGTTAAAAAGAGATCCTCTGAGTTAGGCATTCTACACTGAAATAAGCCAAATTCTTGGAATTAGCATGGAGACAAATCAGTCACCATAGGTGGCCTACATAGAGTATCATGTTGCAATCAGGATGTTGACCAGAACTTCTTTTCCTTTTTTTAAAATTATTTTTTACTATATTATCCATTTTTGAGAGAAAGAGAGAGAGAGAGAGAGAGAGAGAGAGAGAGCGAGCGAGCACAAGCTGAGGAGGGGCAAAAAGAGAGGGAGACACAGAATCCAAAGCAGGCTCCAGGCTCTGAGCTGTCAGCACAGAACCTGATGTGGGGCTCAAACTCATGAATCATAAGATCATGACCTGAACTGAAGTTGGTCGCTTAACCAACTGAGCCACCGAGGTGCCCCAGAACTCCTTTTTCTAAGTTGTATTTAAATATACATTTAAATGTCACTTTGGAATTTCTATAAGGGCATATTAGCACCTTATTTTTCCTTTTGACTTTGAATAGAATTACCAATGAGAAGCAATTCCTATAAAGGACTAAAACTCAGTTCTTCCAGGGTTAATTTTTTTAATGAAGTAAAAATCCAATGTGATTATAGAAAAACCTGTTGCTGTATTTTGTTTTAGAACACTTTTTCAGTCTTTGTCTGGTTATATAATTACAAAATAAAGGGTCATTTAAATAATTATGTGCATTATTGAGTACCCTCTTATTTGAGTTTCTATAATCATATATCTATCTGTCATTGCATATATCACGTTGAATTGGAGTCACCTCTTTATGTGACTATCTCTCCCATTAGAGTGTAGAACCATGAACTAAGGACTAATATTACTATACAATTTTTTATTCCCACTATCTTGTCCAACTATAAAAATGAATGAAAGAGGAGTGCCTAGGTGGCACTGTTAGTTGAGTATCAGACTCTTGGTTTCAGATCAGGTCATGATCTTGCAGTTTTGTGAGTTCAAGTCCCACATTGGGTCCTGTGATGGCAGCAGGGACCCTGCTTGGGATTCTGTGTCTCTTTCTCTTTTTGCCCTTCTCCCACTGTCTCTGTCTCTCGCAAAATAAATAAATAAACTCAAAAACAATGAATGAATCAATGGAGTCAGATAGATGAGTGGATGGAAATGGAGCACTAAGAGAGTGCATGGAGAAGAGGTTAACTTGGACCCAGAGGTACCTAGAGCATAGATTATTAACAGATTTCAGTGAATAAATAAATAAATTGCTCCAGAACAAACTATGTGTAGAGAATTTTGGGTTGTTTTTTATAAACTGAAGGACTCCAAGCCCATACATTGCCTATGTGCACTGTGAAATTTTGGGAAAGAATAGAATGTATATAATTTGACTACATATTTCAGTCGATTATGGAATACTTAGTGTTTTTTCTGAAAAAGGCATTCAGTGAAACACGTTTTGGAAAATGCTAGCATATATCCAGGGGTCTTTGGTTCACAATTAAAGAGTAGTTAGGGAGCCATTTTTCAGAAAAAAGAAAGAAAACAGAAACTTGGGTTGTAAGATTTTGGAAACTTATCTTCTGAGCAAGTCATATGGGTTTGTGAAACATGGTTTTCTTAGAGAACTAGAAAATGGGTTGAGCTCAAGTTCATAGCGGGGGGTGGGGAATGCATACAGATTCAGAGCAGAGTTCCTGAGCTGACCTAGTGGCAAGATACCCAATCACACCTACTTTCTCCATTTTCACTTCTTCACAGTTATATGTGAAGGCAGATTCAACTACTTTTGTGTTGCCTAACCAGTGCCCTAGTACTATATCTACACTTGCAAACACGCCCACTGTGCTATTACCACTCAAGGCCCTTTCCTCTCTGTCCACTCCAGCCCTCGAGTCCTTGCTGTCCAACGTACACAACACACTCACCTCAGGGTCCTTGTGCCACCTTTTCCCTGCAACTGGAAAACTCCCTTAAATGCCCCTCCTGACTTTGCTCTCCCAAATGGTACCTCCTCAAGGATTCTTCCTTTATCTAAAATATCCTGCCACTGCATCTCTCTTAATCTTCTTGATTTTTCTTCAGAGTGCTTACTCCTGCCTGCCATATTCTTACCTGTGTATGGTTTCTTTGCCTTCACTAGAGCATACCCTTAATAAGGTACCAGGTCAGGTGTTAAGGATACAACGGTAAATAAAGTAGAGACATGGTCCTTTCCCTCCAGGAGCTGCCAGACCCTATGAATCTAGTTGTCCAGTGGACAGTTCTTAGCATCTTTGACAAACTGAGAAAACCAAGGATGATGCAGTAATTCTAAATTTTCTGCGAATCACCAAAGGCCTGAAACAATCTTAATCACAAAGCTTTTGCACAAGGTTATTGCATATTCCATGTGAAGATGTATACACCCCAGCTATTTGTGAAAAGTAAAATGCTGTAGAATCACAAATTATTATTATTAGTGTCTCACTAGTGCTTACTTTTCATTTAAGCAGATATTTCTAACCCAAATTAACAAAAAACACACCAATCTTTCAAATGAATAAATTGTCCCCTAGGCACAGATTTAGTACATTCAGAAACACATTAGCAATTTCAGGCTCACCAACTTCTAGAATTCTAATGCCGGAAGGGGCCTTGGAGATCTTCTAGTACAACCCCCTCATTTTCCTATTTATGCTTACGGCACTAATTATTACAACCTATTGCAACAAACAGTGGTCAAGAGACACGAACAGACCCAGAGGACTGGTCTATGTACTTGGCCCCTAATTGGTGGTTACAACTCAATTTTGCTTAAGAGAAGGGATTTCTTTTTTCTCTTCTTCTCCCTCTCCTTTCTATAAACAGATAACCTTGGTCTATGTAATGATTTCTTTTCATATTGAAGAGCAAGACAGTAAGAAGAAATGCTATATCAGAAACTGTTTGATTGAACTTGGCTTTTTTTAAACTAATGTACATTTTTGCTGTTTGAAGGAAAATAATCTGGATGGGCAATTTTTCATTCCAAATTCTGAGCCATTCTGATGTCAATATTTTGATGTAAAAATCCAATGGGCTTCATGATCTAGTTGGACATCAAGCAGAAAATAGTGCACTGATCCCACCAGGGAAAGATGAATGTATCCTTTTACTAAAATGCATTTCAAGAAATGGAGAAGTGGTATTCCTGACAAACCACTTCAAAAGCCAATTGGTCGGAATATGTGTAGACACTTGTTCGTGACAGTAAAGATTTTAAGAAATCTTTATGCTGTTCTTATAAATCTACTACAATTCTTATGTTTTTATTTTTTTTTAATGTTTGTTTTTGAGATAGAGACAGAAAGCATGCACAGGGTACAGGCAAAGAGTGAGGGAGACAGAGAATTCCAAGCAGTCTCTGTGTTGGCAACACAGAGCATGACACTACACTGGAACTCATAAACCTTGAGGTCATGTCATGCACTGAAATCAAGATCAGATACTTAACCTACTGAGCCACCCAGGCGCCGGTCTACCACAATTTTTTTAATTTTTTAATGTTTTATTTATTTCTGATACAGAGACAGAGCATAAGAGGGGGAGAGGCAGAGAGAGAAGGAGACACAGAACCAGAAGCAGGCTCCAGGCTCTGAGCTAGCTGTCAGCACAGAGCCCGAAGCGGGGCTTGAACCCACTAACGTGAGATCTGACCTGACCTGAAGTCAGAGGCTCAACTGACTGAGCCACTCAGGCGCCCCTACTACAATTTTAAAAAATGTATCGCCATAATTTGCAAATGTGATAAAGAGTTATTCTGTTGTTTAAATTTTTTCAGGGGGTCAGGGTAAGGAGAAAACATCTTTCTCTTTCCAAACTTTTTATTATCGATCAAAGTATTTTCATTACATTCAAGGTGACTGAAATACTCTTTTAGCCAAATCCTGCACAAAATTTGCAGGATTGACCTAAGTTTTTATTATAATTGATATAAAAAATGTTTTGCAAGACATTGGCAAGAGCAAGATTAGTAAATTAAATATATAAAGGATAGCAAAATCACACTTTTTACTTGGATATATACTAGATTGTATGTTGTAGTTATTATATATATATATATACAGATATATATATATAGTATACTCAAAACACTTTCAAAAAATTGTACTGTATTTAAATGGCTCTTTAATTCTACAGTACCCAACATCTGGTTTAACTAACTGTTACATGTGTTCACGTGTCATTTTGGGATTGTGGACATAGACTAGACTGTTTATCAAAGGATTTTCTAGCAAAGCTCCAATGTTAGAACTGAACAAGGGTAACAGCACTCGTGCATCATACCAGTCAGTGTATGACTAATAACTCCAAGCAATAAACTGCCTTAGATAGAGATCTGTGTTTAGTAATGAAAATGTAATCGTAAAAGTGTAACTCACACCGGAGTTTCTGTTCTGCCAAGCCAAGTTACTATCAGCGAACATGTTAATGCCTGACAGCATATTTCAGCACCTTAATGTCAGAATATAAGGAAATGCCAATTTCCTTACTCAGAACTCAACAGATTTCACCTACTTACACATTTCCCAACTTGTGGGCTCGATGTAATTTGAAAATTCTGATTGCTCAATAACTGATAATCATCTTTTAGAGAGTGTGTCTCTTATTCAAGAGGCAAGCAGTAATTTGTACTAAAGGTGGTTTTTCAAATGAAATGTTTCTAATGTTTCATAGTTTTTAATACCCTATAACTTTTTTTAACAAGGATATTTTATGACAGAATCATTCTTTTCTTTCTCATTCCCTGTCTTGTATCTTATGCCACATGTCAAGACAAATGTTTCCTATCATCAAGACTACTTTATTTTTTATGATTTTGCTCTAGTCATTCATACCACAAACATTTATTGTGTTTCTTTTCTAGGGTAGCCAAGCCTGTGTTAGGTGCTAAGGATATAGAACTGAATGAAATACTGCCCCCACCCCAGTGGGGTGGGGCAGGCGTTTATGGAGGTAGATCCCTGTGTTACATTTTTATAAAGAGTGTAATTGAGTTGGGAACAAAACAGGTGAAAACTCAGATAATGAGGCAATTCACAATAGAGGCGAAAAAGCCTGTAAAACGAAGGAGACATTAGCCTTGAATCTGAAGAAGAAGTATAAATTTTCCAGAAAAGAAGAGAGAAAAGTCTACTTTCGGCAGAGAGAATAGCGTGACTAGTGCACTGAGTGGCTTGCGAAGAGACATGCATGTCTAAGAAGTGGTGCAAAGCTGAGAACACCTGCGCTGGGGGGGGGGGGCAGTTGTGAATTATGCAGGGGGGCTGGGGGGGCAGTATTTGAATGAGATTTTTATAGGCTATGCCAAGGCATTTGGATTTTATCCCAATAAAATGAAATGCTACATGGTATTAAAATACTAATTTAGACCTTTAAGAGTGTTTCCTGTTTTTCCACCTGTCAGTTAAAATGAACA
>NC_043702.1:16307727-16365936 GCF_006229205.1 Suricata suricatta | reverse complement strand
TGGGCAGTATTTGAATGAGATTTTTATAGGCTATGCCAAGGCATTTGGATTTTATCCCAATAAAATGAAATGCTACATGGTATTAAAATACTAATTTAGACCTTTAAGAGTGTTTCCTGTTTTTCCACCTGTCAGTTAAAATGAACAGTTTGGTTGGCTTCACTTACATCACCTACATACCTAAGAATTGCTTGGACACCAGAATTGCACAGTTGTGGAGAACAGTCTGAGCACAAGACTATAATGCAGATTCACGAGGTTACTCTGAGTGGCAGCATCCAAGAGATCCACACTAAGCCCTGGCTATTAGGTCCCCAAAGAGATTAATGTCCAAAACTAGGCTGGAAAATTGATTCTGGAACTTTAGGACAAAATGACAAGACATATCTCTGTGGCTCTGGCGGTGGTCCTACATGTGGGTACAGCAGGTAGATGACCGCACACTTAAATTTAAGGCACATTAAAAGAAATAAATGGCCCAAGGTATCTAACATCTACCATCGAATTCATCCCATTGGGGAAAGGATTGTCCACCAACATTGTCATTAAAACACAAGCATGTGCCCAGGAGTTATCCCATGAGCATATTAGTGTTAATAGTTTTGGCTCCCTGAAGGACACCATGTATTCGATGACATCTCGATTTGAAGGAAATGGTGAGTCAACTGGAACCAGAAGTATTGTCTCTTTCACCCTGGCCAAAATGAAAGCAGAGTGGAAAGTCAGAAGGAGGCAGAATAAGAGACCAGAAGGGACTAGCAAGTGGTGTGGAAAGGCTTTGGTTTCTCCTGACATAACTGTTATATCATTATTTCAAAACTTTAGAAGCCTGCCTCACCAAAAGTCATGGAAATCAAAGGAAAAACCAAATTAAAAACAAACAAACAAAAACAACTTGTGGCTAAATTATAGATGTCTGTGGGGTACCAGCTGTCAGATTTGAGTTAATTTCTCTCCCAAGACTGAGAGAATCCTCCTGGAATGGAAATATCTTTCTTATATGAATCCAAGAATTTATCTCTTTAAATTTAGACCAACTTTGCAGATGCCTCCTTCTCTGATGTTTTAGAGAAATCCAAGGTTCCAAACAGATCTGACTAGATCTAGCATCTTTTAGTATGTGCTATTTCTTTGTCTAACATTGATCATTAGCCCCAAAGTAGCCTGACCCTGACCTTCGTGGTGACCTCTTCTCACCTTGAACTCTTCCATGAGGTGTCATGCTTCTAATTGCTTGAGCTAGAGCCCTCCTCTTCTCCTAGACCAAAGCCCCATATATACTTCTTCCTACCTGGTAAGCTGCTGCTTCATATTTGGAAACAGTCCCCTGTTTTACTTGGATGTACAGAGCATTAAGGACTGCACTCATTAACTAATCAAGTATTTGGTCCTGATTATTCTATCCAATAAGTTCCTTGAAGTGTGTGTGAGTGGGCAGGATTTGGGGATGGAGGGGTTTAGTAGCCATGTTTCAAAGCCCCATTATCACGTTGAGTATTAATATCCTTGAACTATGTGCTAGAATAGTAATTGCTATAAATAGATAACATTTACTGGACACTTCTGATGTGTCAAGCCCATATATGTGTTTTACATTTAAAAATTATAGCTCTGTGGGGGACATCTGGGTGGCTCAGTCAGTTAAGCTTCCAATTCTTGGTTTTGGCTCAAGTCATGATCTCACTGTTCATGAGATTGAGCCCTTCATTGGGCTCTGAGCTGACAGAACAAAGCCTACTTGGGATCTTCTGTCTCCCTCTCCCTCTATTCCTCCCCTGCTCATATGTGCTCTCTCCCTCTCTCTCTCTCTCAAAATAAATAAAATTTTAGCTCTGAACACAATACCACAGCACCACAGAGGAAGTTAGCGGCCAGTCCTCCACATATTCCAGATAAATTGGGAGTTTAAAAAGTGAATTCACAATAAAACACAAAGGCACAAGAGATCTTATGAAGCAGAGAATGAAGCTTTTGAGCAATGTTATATAAATAAGCATTTTTCTTCAGCATTTCTCTCTTAAAATAGTAAAGTTGGAATGTAAAGAAAAATTTCTTAAACCTCCTAGAAGGCATGGGATCTAAAGAATTGGGAAAGAATCATAGATTCAACCTGTGCTTTGACCCACTTTTCAAGATAATGAACCAGAGATTGTTCCTTAGCCCTCACCCACCCCCTAAGTGCTATAAGGAATTCTTCATTACTGTTTCCACAATTTGTCAATATCCCATTTTCAATTCCCCTATAGAGAAAGAATTTCTGTATAATAAAAACAAACATAAAAAGCTATCCGTATATCATATATTCTGCTAAATACTCATGACTTCATAAAAAAGCACTCAGTTTAAACAGCCAATTCTCTAGGCTCTGATCGGGATACTTCTTCCCCAAACTCAACAATCTTTTTCCTTTTTCATGGATAAGTGCTGAATCTTAGACACAACAGCCTGTTTTCAGAAATTCAGAGGATTTCCTGAGCGATAGGACATCAAATCTGTAATACGTGATTTTGCCAAAGTAATGTTTTGGTTTGTCCTCAGAACCCACATTATGTTTTAGATTACTATCAGCATCACATTACTAAAGATCTCTGAAGAGTTATCATATAATATTGCAGACAAAGTTGGCATATTTTTCTTGTGTATATATTTAACTATGTTTCAACAGATTAACTAGATCTAAGTCACTTTAACTTTACTAATTTTCTTTATTGAGAAGCAACTAAGATATTCTTGTTACCTTAATGATATTCTTTTATTAGCAAGAAATTTTAAAAAATCTCAAATATCCTAAAATATCCGAGTTTACAAATATTTGAGACTTCAGAAAGTTATTACCATATAATTATGTCATTAATCTGATAATATCTACTTGCATTATCTGAATAGTTCAAAGGTAGAACCCACCCTAGGAATGATTATGGATAACTATATCTATAAATTCAGTATTCTCATTTTGTTATTTACCCCCTTCTATGAATACAACTTTCAATGCCTAGTGCCTATACCCGCTGAAGTGAATGTTAGTGTGTGTCTTAGTCAAGATGGATTGTTATTAAAATGTAGTAACTAACAACTCCCAGATCACAGGGGCTCAAAATGACAAATGTTTATTTCTCACTCCCACTACACTATTCTGAGGAGGCTCTGTTCTGCCTTGTCCTCACTTAAGGGCTTAGCCTCCCCAAGACTGGACATTCTGACATAGTACAGACAGTGGTGACAAACGGGAACACATTGGTTCTTAAAGGCTCCTACTGAAAGGTGACAATCACTTTTGTTCTCATCCTAAGAGCCTAGAACAAGCTTGGCCTCAATGAAGTGGGGAGGTATGTGCCTGGATGTAAGAAATTTGGATGTATAAGAGAAGAGCACTCAGAGCTCAGCTGGTCCTTAAATATTTAGTTAACTGTTCATTCCACGTGCAAACTCTGCTCAGTCCTTTCCCACATGAGGCAACCCCAAACTGCCATTCAGTCATGGCATCAAGTTCAAAGTACTGGATCTCTGGGTGACAGGCCAGAGCAAAAGTCTTCACAAGAGGAGATGATATGCAAGGGTCTGCGTGTCTGGGCATGTTATGCTCCACACACACCCAGGACTCAAAGGTAGCTCAAAGTCAAGATCATGCAGCTACATTAAGACAGAAGAATGGGAGAAACCCAGCAGACGTGGAGCTGGTTGGTTGCAGCAGTTCTAAAGTCCTACTTACTACTCAACTATTTTGAGGGCTCAATTTGATTAGGCACTGGTTTCACTTCCTGGGAGCAGCTCCCTGTCTTTTATTCTCTGTGGCCTCTGGTTCAGCCCTCTAGAAGTTTCTTCCATCATCCTTCATGTGTGAAGTAGGCAACTGAAGAATATGCTCTCCCTGATGACTGAGCAGGCTTCTTCAGCTCATATCCTTCCCCAGATAACCAGAAGGGCCACAGGCCATTGACAGTTTTAAATAATCTGTCCCTTTCAATCTGGGTTGATGGTCCTTTGGACAGTACCACTTCCTTAAAAAATTAGCTGGGTTTTATCCACTTCTGTGTGAGTTCTATTTTCTAAGAGCCATACCTACAGATTTTCTTGTGTGTTCATACGCCTTGACTAGCTCATCCCCATGTCTTTCCTCATTTAATTGTAGCTGCCTTGAGCTCAACAACTTTGATAGAAGAACCTCAAACTTTGTGTCCTTTTTCGGAGCCATTTTCTTCAACATAATGGATTTAATGAATTCCACATTCTTAGTGAGATTTTTAATTTGACACCCCTTAATTCTTTCAATGATTTTCATAGTTGGCAAGATGGCCATGCCCTCTCAAGTTTATCTTTATGTAAATGGTACACTTGATTTACCTTTTGGTGCTACAAATTTCTTAGGGTTATTTTTTACCTGATGATTTGGGGCATTTGGTCATAAAAATGATTCCATTCGAAAAGACTTAATAATGATTTCCTGCTTATTTAGGGCCTAAATGCCTCAAAATCAAAACTTAAAATTTTCATTTAATGTTGAATAAGCAAAAAAATTATGCTTATCATAGGGTGTGAAACTTCCATCAAATCCTCAAGTTCAGAAAATTTCTAGTAACCTTGAATCTTTGACAAAGAAAGTCCAGGGGCTTAGGTCAATACTCATGTTTTCGGATATAAACATGACATACTTTTCTGACATATCCATTTTTATTTCAGCTAAAGAACTAATACAAGATTGCCTGAAATAATTCTATGACTTTGCCTAACCCTGTGTCTAATGGCTTTTAGAGTGTGGGGGATTAAAAGCTTTGATGCTCCTCCCATGGTGTGGGGAGGTCTATGTCCCCTCTCTCCAATATGGGCTATCAAAGTGACTGTATGCTCTGTAACCTTGGAACTCGACCTTGTGGCTTCTGCAGTTTCTACCTTTGCTCTTCTCAGAATGCTGCTTCTTGAATGTGTCCCATCATGTAAGAAGTGTGTAGTGTGGTCACCGAACATGTCCCTTTATGCCATGGGCCTTGATTTTCATCATGCATGCCCTAATGGAGTGCCCTTTGCTGGAATCTGGGCTGGACCAATGATTTGCTCTTGACCGATGGAAAGTGGCCAAAATACTGCTCTATAACTTTGAGGTATAGTCATAAGAAGCCTAGCGAAACTCCCACTCTTGGAATGATCTTTGTGAAAACCTAGCTGCCAAGATGTGAGAAGTTAAGGTCACATGGTGAGGGCACACAGAGCACTTACTCAGGTGGACAGTCACAGCTGAGCCTCTAGCAACAGCCAGCATCAACTGCCAGTCAAAGGTCTGAGTGTTCTGGGCTCGAGCCCAGGCAAACTTTAGGATAACTATTCCAATCTGATATTTGATGGCTACCCCAATGACAGACCCCAATGCCATGAGAAAAAACAAATAATTATTGTCTTCTTTCACAGCAACAAAAACCTGGAACCAAGTTTAACTGCTCTGAGACTTTCACCTAATGAGGAAATAAATCCAAGCCAACTATATATAGAGAGAAGACATCCACATGCAGAAACACAAAGAGGAAGATGTGCACATAAAGTCTTTGTGGACTCTCCAGACTGGCTTAGCCCCCAGCTGAATGAAGATGACCTCAGCTGTCAGCCACATGCAACAGAGGTATGGGCTGACTGTGGCCTTAGTTCCTGACACCCCAAGTCATGACAAAATAAATGGTCATTGCTTTAAACCAAAATGTTTTGGGGTATTTTTATTGCACCATGAGATAACCAAAACAGGCTATCTAGAATTAGGTATGTAGGGGCACCTGGGTGGCTCAGTTGGTTGAGCGTCCCACTTCAGCTCAGGTTATGATCTCAAAGTTCATGGGTTTGAGCCCCTCTGACAGCTAGCTCAGAGCCTGGAGCCTGCTTCAGATTCTGTGTCGCCCTGTCTCTCTGACCCTTCCCTGCTTGTACTGTCTCCCTCTGTCTCTCAAAAATAAATTAAAAAAAATTAAAACAAGATAATTAGGTATATATACTTGCAGCTAAATCTTTTTTAATTATTATTTTATTTTATTTTAGAGAGAGAGCACAATCAGGGGAGAGAGACAAGGGAGAGAGAGAGAATCTTAAGCAGGCTCCAGGTTCAGCACAGAGCCCAGTGCAGGGCTCAATCCTGCCACTCTGGGATTATGACCTGAGCTGAAATCCAGAGTCACTTGTTCAACCAGTTGAGCCACTCAGGCACCTCTACAGCTAAATCTTTTTAAACTGTGCTAATATAATTAATATAAATGAATATAAATTAATACAAATGACAGAAGAAGTCTGAGACTACTTTAGGATGTGTTTCTGCATGCACTGGGAACAAATTAGATTATTTACACACTTATTGATGGGTGGAAATGGTGATGGAAATGGGAAGGGAAAGAGACTTGATTTATCTGTATTGGTGGAAGACATGGGCAAGAGGTTCTGTGGACAGATGCAGGATGAGTCCAGGGTACTTGAGATTTCTAGCTATCTGCTCACAGCTCACAGACTAGCGCATTAGTGGGTTGCTTCTTCCTCTCATCTACTTCCGTTTGTCACATTTCTCTCTTTTCTTCTCCTTCTCCCTGTACACACTCCCTCACTCTTCACTACCATGCCACCAGCGTGCCCATTGATCACCTTCACTTGAGTATCAGGAGAAAACCCAAGACCACAACCAATGGATGACTCTACCTCTGATTGATCGTTCTTTCCTCAATTGCCCTTTTTCTTCCAGCTACTTCTCCAGATAGACCCTCCTCTTCCAGGTAGCAGGTGCTGCTGGGACCCAGACATATGCTCGCTCACCCACAGCCCCCCTGCACTAGATCCATTGGCAGGCTGTATGTACAACAGGAGTGTAAGAGTTAACTGCTCCCTCACATCGTGCATCTGTCACTTCTTTTCACATTATCTTCCTGGTTTGAAACCCACTCCTTTCCAGAAGGCTCCATCCTCAGAAGTTGCCTGGTTATTTATGAACAGTATATTCTTGGACCCGAAACTCCCGGTGGCAGAGTCATGTGAACAACTGTTAACTGAACAGTGTCACTGGAACAGATAACCCAGCAGCAGGCTCTGCAACCATGGGTAAGTGACAGTACGGCTGCCCAGAGGCGCTGCGGGGCTTGCTGAGAGTCCTACACTCCCAGAGCACTGACACCATCCCCTTCCGTCCCGCCTGCAGGGCGAAAGTGCTTTTCTAGTAGGCTGGTTTGTCCCCATCCGTGCTCAGGTCAGCTCTGCAGAATGTGGACTGAGATTTTTCCATTTCTTCCATTAAAAAAAAAAATCTAAAGTATGCAAATGCTTAGCCCAGAGGAAGAGCAGGCACTTTCATCTTCTGGAACATAAAGGAAACAGTGGTGAGAACTGCTAGTGTGGATTTAATTCTAACCTACCAGGAAGGACAGTGTGTGCGTGGGAGGTGGAGGGGACTCGGAATAACAGAAAACTTAGAAGGAAGAAATGACCTCATCTTAGAGTTGTTAATTATTGAATAAGAATGTAATGAGTGTATCAGATTCAAACCCTGGCTCTACAAAGGCAGATTTCAAAATTTTCCAAGAAATTATATTTAATATTTTGATTATATATACATCTCAATTGGCTAGAGATTCTAAAGTAACAGGAGATGAAAATTTGTAAAAGAAGCAAACTGAGAACAAAGGAACAGAAAAGGACACATTACAGCAACTACAAATGTTTCCAAAGAGGAAGAAATCTGGGGGAACCTGGAGTGCAAGGTGGGAGAGAAAGGCTTTAATGTGGCTGCATGAAACTCTGGACCCACTCGGATCTGAAAGCACCACAAATGAAAGAAGGGAGGAAGAAAGTGTGTGCCAAACCAAACAAACAAACAAAAATCCACTCAGCAAGTATAGTGGCAAGGAAGTTCATGTTTTCATGTAAATTAGGGCTTGCAGAAATGCTCCGAACAATTAAAATGCCTTTGAATGAATTTGGATAGTGAAGGATAGAGAAGACCATTAAGAAGGATCATTAGCAAATGACAGAGAACAAATAACAGGATTAATAAACAGATGTGCTGCCTCAGGAATAGCTATAAGGAAAAAGGCATCCAAATTTTAAGGAGCGAACAAATTGTATTTAAATGAAATTGGGGTGTGAGCTAGATAAAAAGTGTCAGAAAGACTAGCAGAACCGGCTTCATTCTCAGAGCCCAGGCAGAGACCTATGTGAGAAGAGAGCCATGGCCAATCCGAGGAATGGTGGAGAAGAGGTTTAGGGACTTCATTATCCAAAGTGTTCTCCCCAGACCTGCAGCATGGACATCACCTGGCATCTTGCTGGGAATGCAGATTCACAGGCCCCACCTCCAACCTGAGGAAGCTGCATTTTAACCACATTCCCTGCGATCTGCATACACATTCATGTTTGAAAAGCTCTGTTCTAAAGAAATGAAGATGGGTGCATATCAACACGTCACTTCTGTAAACTAAGGTGTTCTGAGTTTTGACCCTAATCTCAGCAGAACTGGAGAAGGAGTTCTTCAAGAGATGGCTGATGCAGGCACTGAAGGACTTGTAGGAAACTCTAGGACTGGCAGGCATCCCTTAAGAACAAAGCAGGATAACTAAACGCATTTAAGAGCTAAATTTGGGGTGAAATAGCAGATAGAGATGTATATTTTCTTTGTTTGTTTGTTTTGTTTTTGTAAGCAATAGTGCAGCATATGGGTTAAGAACAAAGTTTCTGGTGCCAGAATACTAGGTTCAGATCCTACTTTTTTCACTTATCATGTGCCTTTAACCAATTGTTTAACTTCTCTGTGTCTCAGTTTCCTCATCTGTAAAATGAGGGAAATGATAGTGCCTGTTTCATAGGTCCTAGCAAGAATGGCATGAGCTGGTAAAAGTCAAGCATTTCTGAATTTATTATTATCTTGTTAATTATTTTTGAAGGAGAGGAAGGGAAAGAGTACACTAGGGGAGGGGCAGAGAGAAAAGAGAGAAAGAGAGAGAGAGAGAGAGTCCCAAGTAGACTCTGCGCCATCAGTACAGAATCCAAAGTGGGGTTTCATCCCATGAACCTTGAGAGCATGACTGGAGCTGAAATCAAGAGTTGGACAATTAACTAACTGAGCCACTGAGGCAACCCAGTCAAGCACTTCGAAATGCAGTGTAGAATCTGGTCTAGAACAGAGAAAGGACATTGGTGGGAAAACTGGTGAATTCCAAATAAAGTCTATAGTTTAGTTAATAGCAATGCCTCAATGTTATTTTCTCAGTTTGACAAATGCACATGCGTTACATAAGACAACATTAGGGGGGTCTAGCTGAAGGATGTATTAAACCTTCTGTACCATCTTTGTCCCTTTTCAATCAATCTAACATTATTCCAAAAACAAAGTGTATTAAAAAATCACTTTTGTAAGCCTTATTGTGAAATAGTGAATGTGAGCTATTATAATTGTTGTAACATTTTGTGTCTTTATTGTCTCTATGTAGAAATGTAAGGATTCTAATATAGGCAGATATCCTGATTCAAGTAGTATCTCTTGAATGAAGATTTAGAAGATGTAAGTACCAGGTTTCTGGATAGAGCCTGGGAGAGAAACAAAATATTTACAGCTTTTATCCACTAGGTTTCTTTAAAGGAAAAGACACCAACTGTAGCTTTGGTGAAGTTTACAGAATCAAAGGAGACACAGAATAATGGGCCTTGGAAAGGATGGGGTGAGGGAAACTTTGGGGATCAAGGCAGCAGGAAAGAATGGTGAGTCTAAGTGGCTTACAGCTCAAGGATGTGAAGCCTATGGTAGTTTTCATCTCTGGACCCCTCCAAGACTCTTGTTCCAAGGAGTATGAACAAATCATTAGTCCATCCTGGGTGATGTGTTCCCCCCTGTGGATTCCAGCTTGTGAGCAGAGAGCAGGAAGGAAGGCTCTAATTGACAATAAAGGGGCATAGATGCCGGGCAGGCAAAAGGAACAGAAATCCAATGTGGCCATAAACACAGTCTTGGAAAGACCTTAATAATCTAGGGAAGGATTCTAACAATATCAAGTCTGGCTTCAAGGTTAAGTCTGCCTTATAAAGGAATAAAAAATAAGCTAAGAGGTTCTAAGTAGCTGCAAGCATAATGTGATCCAATGTGCCATAAGCCCCCTAAATACCACAATGTGCGGAGGCTGGAGTGTACATCCAGGAGTAAAGTTTCTCCTGATGTCAGCACTTCACTAGAAGGCTTTGTGTTCCAGTTTTGGTCTTTATTGTAGTGGGGTATTTCCAGTCTGGAATAAATAAGGCAGGTTCCTGGAAGTTCTGTAACTGTGTCCCATGATCTCCAAAATGGATCCGTGCATACCAGGGAGCAGCAAAATAACATTTTTCGGAGAAGGTCAACTATTTAAGCTGCTATTATTTACATTTCCTATGGAGAAGTAAGTTCATTAAACCTAAGTGTTATTTATTCTATAAATTTCACTGCCTCTGGTGTGCTCTGGAGATCAGAGGTTAGGTGGTCGTGTGTCACATACCAGGCTGCATGCGTGGGGTTAGAGCACGAATTGTATTTGGGTGCTCACAGCCTCAGGTCCTTTTGATGGGTTGTAACAACTTTCAATTTAAGTGAATCTGGTTGGGTGGGTTTGTGAAGTAACGTGAGAAGGTTTTCTCAAAGGAGCATCAGATCAGGAATAGCACTAATACTGGCACCTGAGTGGCTCAGTTGGTTAAGTGTCTGACTTGGGCTCAGGTCATAATCTGTGTTACAGTTTGTTGGTTCAAGCCCCTCATCAGGCTCTGTGCTGACAGCTCAGAGCCTGGAGCCTTCTTCAGATTCTGTGTGTGTCCCTCTCTACACCCTTCCCACACTCATAGTCCTCTCTTTCTCTTTCTCTGTCTCTGTATCTCTCTCAAAAACAAAAATAAAAATAAAAATAAATAAAAACTTAAGGGGCCCCTGGGTGGCTCAGTCAGTTTAGCATCTGAATCAGCTCACTTCATGATCTCACGGTTCATGGGTTCAAGCCCCACATCAGGCTCTGTGATGACAGCTCAGAGCCTGGCACCTTCTTTGGATTCTGAGTCCCCTTCTCTCTGCCCCTAACCCATTTGCACTTTGTCTCTCTCAAAAATTTATCAACATTAAAACATTAAAAATAAATACATAGTTTAAAAAACCAAGAAGTAGCACTAATAATGTTGGAACAAGGAAACCCAAATGGAATAGTGTGTACTTGTGTTTCTGGCACAAATTCCTCATTAGCTCCATTAAAATATAAGAGCAATAATGATCTAAATGAATCCTCAAGAAGCTGGCCAACAAATTCACAGTTGTCAAGAATATCTGAACATCAGATATCTACAAAGTCGGATGATAAACCTTGCCCGAAATCAGCAGTTCTTAACTCTGGGCAACTTTGTCCCTGAGGGAACATTTGGAATATGTGGAGATATTTGTGTTTGTCAAAAATGGAAGATGCCATCAGCCTCTAAAGGGCAGATGCCAGTGATGATGCTTTAAAACCTTCTAGAGCCCCCTACAATATCGAATCCTCTGGTCCAAAATGTCCATAGTGCCTGAGGTTGAGAAACCCTAATTAAACATGTATTGTTTAAGATATTAGCAAATAATAGAGCCACATCTGTAATACATACATAATAACATGTATGTTACATATGTGTATGCAGTAACATATATGATGGCAGTATATCCTCAAAATACTTCTATGATAATGGATTGTGAATAAAAAAAAGACTTTGGACACTATTGGAATAGCACAAAACAGATGCTTGATAAAGAATATTGTTTCCCTTTATTTAAAGAGTGGTTCAAGTTTCTGAAACCATGTCACAAAATTATTGAAGGATCTGTGATTGCAGGAATCGAAACAGAAGATAAAGGATTTATGTGAACTGTCCTCAAATATCTAAGTGTATTTTGTGGAAGAAAGATTTGTCTTAGCAGCATATTTCCAGAGGGCAAAACTAAGATCCCTGGAGTCAAACACCAAAGTATCAAAAAACGCTATTTTGATAAAATAGAAGATTTTTTTTAAAGACAAGTTTAGCGGTTATGCAATGATGAGCTGCTATGCTCCAGGAAATTCTCACTTGGGATGGGACCCTGGCCAAATGAGCTACGTGGACCTTGGCTGGGCAATTCTGCAATTTTGTTCTTAAAGTAAATGAACAGCTTTTCGAGAAATTGATATTATACTCTGATAGGCCACCTATGTGTTTAATGCAGAGGTGGCAATATTTGTGAAGTGTGTTTTCCAAAAAGGTGTTTAAAAACATTTTAAAAGTAATACCCAACATTTGAAAAGCAAGAGATTTCCCACAAACACGTCAGGTTTCATGTTTCTCTTGCAATATGAGAAGATATGTCAACACCAGGTCCATGTGCCTCCAGAGTAACAATAAACTGGGATTGTCCCCTTGGCTCATTTCTATGACCTGCCATGGCTGTAAGAGTTTGAGTCTCAGGGGACTGAGCGTGGTTAATAAATTTCGGTGCCACATGCCCAGCTGCCAACCCTTCTGCCATCATTTACAAGTGGTGTACCCTTGGGTAAATGACTTAAATTTTTTTTTTTTTTTTTGCTTTGATTTTCTCATCTCTGACAAAACAGGAGCAGATGTCTAGGTGTCATAAAGGTGTCTAGAGATTAACTTAATTCATTACAGGCAAGGTCCTTGGAGGAATCGCTGGCACATAGTAGGTACCCAGTAAGTGTCTGTGATTGTTATTAGAGGGGTAGCTCCTAGGAGAAGGGTTGTCTACATGCCTTTCTTGTGGGATTCTCAACAGAGTGTTTGAGTCAAACCCTGTTTTCTTGAGGTGACATTACCATCAAATTGCATGTCATGTAAGGGACTTCAGTCATGTTTCCATCCAGGCCTAGAAATGATAGTCCTAAGAATGTTTATATGTCAGACTATGATGGGTTAAAATAAAGTAAAGGTGTGGTTGGGGGAGATGGGAAAGGGCTATTTGCTTTTTCCATAAGAATTTGATAATTTCATGTCAGAAGCTTATAGGGGAAACATGAATCTATAAAACAACATCAGGGGACACTAGCGAGGGGACACCCCAGAAAACAAATTTAGAGTGGATAGAAAAGATAATATTAAAAATGTGTAGGAGGGCACTGAAGAATTACTTTAGTTTCCAGGGACCACTAAACCACCATTTTATCATCTAGAATATTCCAATGAGTTGATCTATAATAAAGCATGAGTTAACATTCCATAATCATCCTGCCTAACTGAAATTAAGGGCTTCATGTGAATTATATTTTTTTTGCAGTTTTACAGAAAACTTGAAAAATGAATAGCATCCATTGGAAAAAAATATTGGATCTAGTACATTTACCAGTGAACAAAAACTGGCTTTGATATTGGTTATATAACCTTCTTATTTTCAGAAAAGGCTGAACAGAGACGGTATACATACCTTTCAACATTGGTTGCTATTCAGAACAAAACCACAAAGCCCAAAAATTGCAGGTTCGTTTGCTCTCCAGTGCTTAACAATCTTCCAAGGAAGACAGATGCATTTTCCAAGATAGTGGTTTCATCAAAGAACAGCCAATAATGACAGATAAAGAGCTGCCTGGTGGCTTTTTCAAGGATTTACTGCCTACTAATAGGACACAGCTTTGTCTGAGAAGAAGCCTTTGTGGTCAATGATTGCCTTGAGTCATTAGGCCTGGCCACCAATTGGTTCCTCCCACAGGACCTACTTTACCAAACCATGGAAAAAATAATAATCAGATATGTATTTTTTTAATTTCAAAAAATGAAGCTGGAATTTGAAGTATGCGCATGTTTATGCAATAATGACAAAGATTTGTGTGTATGGACAAGAGATTTGTTTCATTCCTATAGAATATATTGTACATACAGGAGGCAGAATGTGGTGACCCTGAATTATATCCTAGTAAAGGAAGTCTGAAACTCCACCTGTATTCATATAAGTGCATTTCATTTATTTTTTTTAAATTTTTAATGTTTGTATTTATTTTAGAGAGAGAGAAAGACAGAGCAAGCAGGAAAGGATCAGAGAAGAGGGAGACACAGAATCCGAAGACAGGCTCCAGGCCCTGAGCTGTCAGCACAGAGCCTGACGCAGGGCTTGAACCCATGAACCATGAGATCATGATCTGAGCCCAAGTTGGATGCTTAACCAACTGAACCACCCAGACACCCCATCATATAAGTGCATTTTAATGGGACATCTTGTTCACATACCTGCTGAACTACACAAGTACACTTTCCATATTGTATGGAAAGAAAGCTATTGTATGTTAACATATATATTAATATATTCTGCCTAATATTTTTCTTTCATTATTTATAATACATTGGTCTTGCCCACACAATTATAATATCTGGCCCATGAGATCATAGGTCCTTCTAATACTTCTCTTCCTCTGTGTTGACTGATACTAACTGAAAGCTGGGCACATATCATAGGTTCAAAAATACATGCTCATGGAGTGAGTGGCAAAGACAGTGGATGCAGGAAGTGATTGGAAGAAAGATCACAAGATTCCAACAGAAACTGGGCTTTCAAAGGCTTAAATGGTGACTTGTTTAGAAAGTGACTTAACGGAAGGGGAAAAAAAAAGTCTGAGAATGTAGCTTACCCCAACATGGTTGAGTAAGGAGCTTCAAAGCAGAAATGGATAGTTTTGAATGATGGAGAGAAATCTTTAGCTATACCAAAATAGATAGTCTTTGAACCATATTCAATCTCCTTAAGATATTATGGATCAAGATAGTGTAGGACCAGATTCAGTTCTCTGAAACATTTATAGACACATTTCCCCCTCACTCTGCACTGTTTCCAATCACCATCATTGTTGGCCTATCTATAAAGATTTATTAAAAAAAAAAAAAGGAATGATAGTGGTGTATGTTTGCCTCATTTACTTTCATTACTCATAGAAAACATGTTAACTATTCTTTCAGAACCTATGTTCTCACCTCCATTTACCTGTAATATCAATGAAATACATTGGAGAGTTTGTCTCAATAAGTCAGCATCTCATAAAAATTTTGAACAGGTATCTTAATGTGCTGTCAGTCAAATGTCTGGACTGAGGTCACGAGCACCCAAGAAGTGGGGATGGTGCCCTCAGCACTTTTTGTGACATTGTCAAAAGGAGATGGAATGTCACACTCACTGTTTCATAACTTTTATGAAAAGCCATGGCGTCTTTTATGTAAATAGCAACATCTTTGATATGTAAGATTAGTCTGTGCCTGAGTGGAAATGCCTTCTTTACTGCAACGGATAAGAGATGGACTTATATTGCATCAGACCTGCCTGCGTTTGGGTTGCTATTATCACATCAGTGCACCACTGAGGTCCTTCTTAGAGAATTTAAATTCATGGACACACCACCTTGTGAGTCATCACTTCAATATATTTCTACAGGGCATGCCATTGTACCCTCTCCTTCTGTATTTATTTCAGAAGAGAAGGGATAGTGACTTAACATTTGAACAATCCTTAGGGGTCAACCTTTGTAAATGGTTTTAGTATCATTTTATCATTGACTCTTCAACTACACTCTGACCTGTGGTTATCTTCATTTATACAAGGGGAAAATGAAGCACACAGGTTAAGAAATTGAATTCACAGCTCGTGAATGTGAGAGTTAGAATTTGAATCCAAATCTATCTTAAAGCAGAGCCCATGATGTTTATTCTTCTTCATCTCCCATTAAAAACATAGATTTTCAACTTCTGCATTTCTACCACCTTAAAGAAATCTGCTTTTATATTTATAGAAAGCAGTATTTACTGTTATCAGACTACAGTCAATAGGTTCATGTGTTCATGTGTTAAGTGCTTGAAATGTATTATTTTTTAAATTTTCATAACAACCCTGCAAAGTAAGCATGATTATTACAATTTCTATGTTATCAGTGTGGAAACTGAGGCATAGAAATGCTATCTAATTGCTCAAGGTCTTGTGACTAGCAGGTGGCAAACCAGAATTTGACCTCAGGCAATGCGTCTTCAGAGTCTGTTCTTATTGTGACTATTTTCAATGGACATACTTCATATGCTTTACCATCTTGAACATCAGCACAGACTTAGCTTAGACCTTGAAGTGTGGCATTTAGCATATTGATATATAATTACTAGTAAGGACTCAAATTGAGCTTCTCTTGGTGTCTTACTTCAAAATAGTTTATGTACTAGCAGAATTGGACTGAATAAATAATACTTTACTCTGCTTTACATTTTCAGGGATCCATTTTTCCTGCATTATAACACTGCATCTCTGAAAGAGATATCTATTCTATAAAAAACACAAGTGATCTTCAGTAAAAATGTATGTGATGTTTGCCTATCAAATTATGTTTTTTGTTCAATGTAAATTAATTACACGTGGTGTATGGGTCAAAGTGGGTTAAATATATTCAAGATTTGATGTTATTTTAGATTGAGGACTCAAAGTAACATCTTAGTATTGCTTTAAGTTTTAAAATAAAATAAATGGGCATCTTGCTTGCCTTTGAAGATCCTTTTGCTAATCTCAGATTGCCGCCTGAAATTTTAATAAGTGATTTAAAATGTGCTTACACAAAGAACCTTGTCCAAGTTGTCTGTTTCTGCCAAATTAAACTATTAAACTAAGTAACCTAATTAAAATCCTTTTAGCTTTTAATCAATATTTTATTTACGTTCATATTTCCTGGGAAGCTTGATTAGTTTTCTGGATGTGATAGTTATTTCTCTCCCATTTATCAAAGGCTGTTTTTAAAGAGGAAATTCTCTCCTCCAAGGCCTTAGAGCCAGAGGAAGCGATGAGGATAGTTTGAGGCACACCCCTTCTCCCACTACGAGCTCCGGGTGCACAGGGAAGGTGGACAGAGCACCTGCAATGTCAGGGAGAGGTCCTGGCTGCTGAATGGGGGACAAAGAGTGGTGCCACTATCCCTCCACCCCTCCCTTGCAAGAGGATCTTGGATATATATGGAAGTGATCTCAGGCAATAAAGATCACACTGTGCTGCCCAAACTAAGAAGTGGGTTTACCTATTCTTTATTCTCATGAATTAAATAGCTTTAAAGATTTGTGAAAATAATATCCTTTTCCCTTCCATGGTCTCCCCTCTACTTGCCTCTTCCTATTTTCCAGAGGTAACCACCTCAAGCTCTTTTTATAAATTTGTGTATTAATATCTTTATATTTTTAAAGCTTATTTATTTTGAGAGAGAAGAAGAGCAGGAGAACAGGAGGGATGGAGAGAGATGGAGAGAGACAATCCCAAGCAGGCTCCATGCTGTCAGTGCAGAGCCCAACATGTGGCCCAATCTCATGAACCAAGAGATCATACCCTGAGCTGAAATCAGGAGTCAGATGTTCAACCGACTGAGCACCCAGGACACCCCTGTATCAATATCTTTAAAAATCATACATACAAACTCTTAATTTTTTTTAAATTTTAGGCATACCTATTAATTTCCTACTGTAGAGGTCAAAGTTTAGTTCTCTTTAATCTACAACCCCCACTCAGATGTATCTGTACATTCTAACTACTACCTCATTTTCCCAATAAAAGTACAGCACAATTTGAGGTATATAATTATTTAACACTGACATCTCATGACCTTATAAGAAACATTATCCTCAAATAAATCACGGGGTACACTGTAACAACTTTCCCATTCTTGTAAAACTCTTTGTTTCCCTTGAAGTCAACTGTCTTATTTTTTGTTTACTTAGTTTTTGTGTGCTCCTCTTTTTTAGGTTCAAATTCTCTCCCAATTGATTGAATCTCCCTTAAAATATATCAAACATATTGCATTGTAAAGTTTCATCTTCTTGGAGACATCACTTGCAGAGCCTTCTGACCTGCTGTGATCTAGGCTGGTTGGACTTTGTGGGTGATACACAGATGTCATTCTGAAATGATTCTTTACCATCCTGGTGAGTCCTTCATCTCTCCAATGTATCAGGCCCCTCCTTTCTTGCATTTCCATCAGTGTCTTCATTGGATTTCTCTCATGTCTTGGGAAAACACGATCTTCTATCAATTCCTAGGAATTAGTATATGGGACGCAAGTTGTCTGACATCTAAAACATCTGCAACAAGTCTCCAACTCTTGGACTTAATTAATAGTTTCTTTGGGTATGGAATTTTAGATTGATATGGTACATAGTATCTTACAAAAAATATACATATAAAACCATGTCTCCCCTCCCACAAGCTCTTGGAATGTGACTTTGATGTTCCTTAGAGAGGTAGGGTCACTATTCCCTACCCTTGACTCTGGTCAGACTTATAACTATGGTGGTAGTGACACTGTGTGATCTCCAAGGCTTCGACACACAGGTTATACTGGTTTCACTTGTTTTGTTTCCCCTTGGAACACTTGGCTCCTGGAACCCAGAGAGCACACTATGAGGATGTCCAAAGCACCCTGTAGAGACACCCACATAGAGAGTAATCCACAGTAGGTAATCAGTTTCTCACATAGGTTAATATTCTCACAACAATATGAAGGGACTTTTTAAATTTTTTTGCCCCAGTAGCCTGGGTGGATGCAATAGAGCAAACCTCCCCCCCCCCACGGCCACTGTGGAAATTTTAGAGGTTCCCTAGTGATTGAGAAACAAGATCTGAAGACAAAGGTCAGCATCTGAAGTCCCACAAGTGATTCTGAGATTCTAAGGAACAGTCATACTTCAGTGGCTCCCTCATTTTGAGGAGCAGCACCTCAAATCTACTAAGGACAGTACAACCCCATATCTACTCAGGGATTGTGGACTTACATTCCAAGTCTAAACAACCATATCGAGGTGCCTTTTCTAGAGAATTGATCGTGTGCAGAAAGAACTTAAAAAGAACCTGAGGTTCTACTTCCCTGGCTCCTCATGCCCTTCCTGATCCAGTTCTTTCCTCTCCACAAGGCCAACCAGGAGCATGCCTAAGAATCGTTAAGCTGGGTCAAGGCAAAGACTAAGCAATTTCCCTGTCTTCTCTAAACTTCCAACCCATGAAAGTGAAGAGCAGCAAGCTTACCTCTGCCTTAGTCTTGTCTTCAAGTAGTCCCCTGTCCCACCAGCTGCTGTGCCTGGTCAGTTGTGTCAGTACTGAGGAGGTGTTCACCTTCCATACATCCTGTCATAATGCATTTTAGAATCAAAATATATTTTAGAGAGTATTTAACCCAAAAACAACATTTTAAGAGTAAAAGTTCAGACACAATACATGACTTGTTCCAAATCACTGATCTAGTCAGTGACAAATTTAGAAATCAAGTTTGGGATTTCTAGGAGAAGAGGGAAAGAGAGTTGGGGAGAGAGAGGGATGCAAAACTTGAGAGACTGTTGAATGCTGAAAATGAACTGAGGGTTGAGGGGAAAGGGAGAGGGGGGAAAGGGAGTGGTGGTGATGGAGGAGGGCATTTGTGGGGAAGAGAATTGGGTGTTGAATGGAAATCAATTTGACAATAAAATATTATGAAAAAAAGAAATAATCCACTGGTCAAAGAAAAAAAAAAGTTTGGGATTTCTGACTTATATTCCAAGTATAAACTACCTTGTTGATCTTCATGCCATGGAAATGTAAGGTTTGAGACAAATAGTTGCTTTAAAGTTTATCTATAAGTGAAGTTTAAAAACTTATGATATGCTCAAATTTCTTTAACTTTTTCTGAGCATAAAAAAATTTTTCTGGTAGCAATTGCCTACAGTATGTTCTACAATAATTTTGGCTGAGTTCTTTGTTGATTTCCATGTCCTTAATTGTTAAGAATTCATTATCTTTTCACTGTTTCTATGTTCAAGGCAATTTTACAACATATACTTTGTAATTTTTTTGGTCTACAATAGTTTTCAGTGTCCTCATTACTTATGGAGTAGGGAAAAAAAATAGCCACATTTCACATTCATTGTCAAAGACCATTCTTTGAGTCTTCCCCCACTGTAAATTGTAATGTTCTTTTTTGGGGGTATATAACTTGAAATGCAGACCTTCCAAGAACCAATTGCAAGGGGATCTTCTCTGGTTAACTCCTCTCAGAAACATGCTTAGAACTATTTCTGACCAATATATTTCTATAGCAATCCCTAAAGACTGCAGGAAATCATCAGATAATAGCCACTTCCATTATATTCCCCTCGTCTAAGCAAAGTGGCCACATACATATTATTTCTCTTATTATGACTTTCAAAATTAGCTTTAAAATTTTCTTAAAATAAACCATCCACTCTGTTGACAGGAAAAATGGAGTGCACAAAGCTAATCAAAGTGTTTTATATTCTTTGTATAGTATCATGATCAGAATTAAATGACAGTGTTCATTGCCAGTCACTTTTGTTTGCTTTTATTTTGTGTCATGTAAGGCTCCACAAAGAATGGCATGTGTTCAGTGTCTCTCATTTTCTCAACCAGGGAAGACATTAAAAATCAATAATAGAACCTTACAGTGAAACCTAAGAATTAAAAAAAAATTTAATATTTATTTATTTTTGAGAGAGACAGAGAATGAGTTGGGAAGGAGCAGACAGAGAGTGAGACACAGAATCTGAAGCAGGCTCCAGGCTCTGAGCTGTCAGCATGGAGCCCAATGCGGGTCTTGAACCCATGAACCGTGAGATCATGACCTGAGCCAAAGTTGAGCACGTAACTAACTGAGCCACCCAGGCGCCCCAATGAGAATCGTTAACACAGACTTGAGGAAGTCACTAACTAGCAATCATGCGTGTGAATGTAAAATGCATTCAACCAATCTGTACTTCAGCTGTTCCATGTATCTTGAAAATAGAAGACACATGATATTCCAAACCTAAACTAGAAGCTGGTTAATATTACATATTATTAATGGCTTGATTTTCCTTTTTTATGCCTATTGAAAGCCTGTTTGTAGTTTACAAAAATTTCTCAGAAACTCTATCCCTTCGCATAAAAAAACTTTTTAAACCTTAATGTCCCTGGTGGTAAAATAAAAGAATAAACTGAATTAAGTTTCTCAACTTTCCAAATATGTAGGCCTCTTCTTTGAGTCCAAAAACATTAACTAAATCTAAGGAGAAACAGAAAATTAACATTTAAGTCAGAAAAGACACCACCAATTAAAATATTCCCCAAAAGAAATCTCTAAAACTATTTCATATTTTAATAATAAAGAAAATCATATTTTCAAGTTGTTTAATTATACTTAAAACAGCATGAACATAGATTTAATGCATAATCCATATATCTATCATTAGTAAAAGGTGAGATTTTTGATGGACTCAGCACCATCATATAACTGATTTGTGAATGTAACTTAGTCACCCAAAGAGCATCTAGCTTAGACAGACAAAGAAACAAGAAACATGCAAAACAGCAAACAAAAAAAACTGAAAAAAAAATTGTGACTGAATAAGGCCAGTGAAAGGAAAACCTCTGGGTATGGGGAGTCAGGAAATATGGATATTTTTCTTAGAATTATGGCTCTAATTTCCCCTCACCCCAGTTAGGTCCTTCTCTGCTCTTACTTGATCAGCACTAAAAAGAATGCATTTCAGTTGGAAGGAGATGGAGAACATAATCCATTGAAGTCTACAAAATCTCAATTTGTAGGGAGTCTGTCATGTTGAGGAAGGGTGGAGATTAGGTTGACCTTCCCCAGCAGTTTCTTAGACAGGGGAAAAAAAATTAAAATAACTCAGGGTAGGCCACCCTGGAGTCATGACTGTACAATACCCCAGGAATCCAACGCTAATAGACTCTCAAAAAGAAAGAAAGTGAGATGATGAAACCACAAAGCCCCTAGGCAGAAATTAGCTTTAGAAAGCTCCTAGCCAGCTCTGTTTGCGATGGGCTGGCTATCACCCCAGGTTCAGTAAAATCAAGTGAACCTGAAAGATAATTTAAACTATGTAAAATGAATAAGGATAAGCTTTCTCCTAGAGATACAGTTTAGATGTACCTCACTTCTGAAATGATCATATTCCTGATGTTTAAAACATATTTTTATACTAATTTTATGGTGGATATTGATGCTATTTCAGTGAGAGAGAAACATGTAAGACACGTGATAATTACATCAGTTATGGATCATTTTTAGGATGCAAATTTTAGTAACTTTTTTTGTCTTATGGTTAGAAGTTCTTTAATTATTAATAATAGGAATATACTATATGACAATTAAATTTTTTTAAACATTTTTATTTATTTTGGGGAGAGAGAGAGAGAGAGAGAGAGAGAGAGACAGAGAGACAGAGCATGAGTGGGGAGGGGCAGAGAGAGAGGGAAACACGGAATCTAAAGCAGGCTCCAGGCTCAGCTGTCATTACAGAGCCCAACGCGGGGTTTGAACCACCAACCATGAGATCATGACCTGAGCTGAAGTTGGACGCTCAACCAACTGAGCCACCCAGGTAACCCCAAAGTATGGCCGCTTTTAGGGCTGTTACCAGCATTTCCATTCTCCTGATGGGATTCTCCCTTCTGCAGAGTGACTTGCTTTGGCCACTGTACTGTGAAGCAGAAAGTCGGTGGGAGTAAGCCGTTCCCTTCCAGGATGCAACCCTGGTGAGACAGAGTGCACTCAGTCACGTTCTTTCCTTCATGCCACAGCAACATGGTAGATGTGCATGTCTGACACCTTGAGTCTCTGGGTAAGAGTGGCATGGGACAGAGCCACTGCCAATCCAAGAGGCTGATCTAGCAAGACTGAGAAATGCATTTTTGCTGTTTGTGAGTCACTCCGATTCAGGAACTGTCTGTTACTGCAGCATCTCATAGCCTTTTCTGACAGATATTTGGTCAGCCACAGAATTGTATCATGCAAAACCAATAGTGGCAACGTAGCTGGAGAGAATATTGGATTGGAAATCACTTAACTTTAGCATAATCTCTTCTCAGTACTTTACGATCAGACCAGTGCAAATCTCTCTAGTGATGGAAACTCTTTCCTAGCACTTTGTGGACCCTCCCAAGTCTTAGCATTAAACAGATTGATCTGGGGTCCGTGGGGGAAGACAATCAAATCCAGTCATTCAATGTGAGAGACTAAATGGAAGGAGGGGTTTACTGGAATACATGCCCGAAGGAACCAAGCAGTTTTATAAAGTGAATTGTAAGGATCTCTGAATCAGTTCTGAGGTTGGAAAATTCAGTAAGTTTCTATTTCTGCATGTTGAGGATCTATGATTAAATAAAACTAAGAACAGCAAAGAAGCTAATTTCATGAACAAAGGAACCACATCTGGACAGACTATATAATTATAAGGTCATGTTATGTGAATTCTTCACAAAGTCATTCTGTTAAATTTCCTGGATACTAGCCAACTTAAGCCTTGTAGCCTCAAATATGGATGAACCCCACTAAAATGACACCTTTGTGTTAAATCTCTGCTTTATTATTATAGATACTCTTATTTTCATTAAACTACCCATATTCTTCGGTTGTATGTCTTATATTAATGCTAATTAAGATGATCTGGCATATGCTTAAGACACATCAGATCCATTTTATTCAGGTCCCAGTTATCATATTAGAAGTATCAGTCATTCCTAAATAGCCATGTTTTCTCTCTCTCTCGCTCTCTCCCCGTCTCTCCCTCCCTCTCTCATTTTTGACATCCACTTTGTCTTAATTACTTTTTATATTTTTGTTCTTAAATTTGGCTTCAGCCTTTCGATGAATTGCTTTCAAACCATATATTTATATTCTTTCTTGGTTCTAAAAGCATTTCTAGACTTTCCCATGGCCTAGAAAAAAAATCACAAAATCAAAGAGAAGTTGATTTGAGTGGATATAATTCAGAGGCTATAGAGGTACATCTCCTAAATCAGGCAAATGATACTTGATTATTCTGTGTGCTGTTAATGCCTCTGTTAGGGGTATGAGTGTGTTAAATACAAATATGATAACCTAGGGAAAGATACCTTGAAATATATCACTTAATTATTCATACTTTCAATTTCCAATAGCTTAGAAATTCTACACACTCTTACCGTGAAGAACTTATAGCTCTCTTCTCTTGGCCTCTACAGAGATTTCTTTATAATTCTATTAGTTATCCCATTGCATCATGCATCTGTGTGGTTTGTGTTCTTAACAGATAGTGAACTTATTAAAGCCAATGGCAGTATCTGGTTTTCTTTGTTTTTCAAGTGCCTGGTCTGAGTGTGGCTCAGGGGAGGTGCTTACTGATTCCTGAATGCCAGAATGAATGCATGAATGAATATTATATCTCCCCAACTATATTTTAAGTTTCTGAAGATCAAGAATGGTATGTTACATTAAATACCTTCCTTAAATATAATTTAATACTACCAAAATGGCCTTTGCAGAGCATGAAAGAATGAGGAAAACAGAATCACTCCCAGAGTTTTTATTAGGTTGTACTAAGATTTAAAAATCTTTATTCCCTTTTTCTCTCCCAAAGGGTAGGGGAATAAAATAGAATAATACTCTGTAGAAACCAAGGTTTTATTTATTAGAGTATTTGGGAGGAAATCAATTAGGCTTCTGAGTCAGGTTTACTTAAAAAAATGGCCACAAAGTTCTTTGAGATGTCTCTAGTCAAGAGATGATATCAGTGCCCCTTCCCTGAGAACCTGCCTGGGCTTACAATTGTTTCAACCACTAGAGAGGACAGCGGAAGTGGCCTTGTGTCACTTACAAGCCTAGGTCAGGGAAGGCAATGGTAGCTTTGTCCTTGTTCACTGGAATGCTTGTTTGTGGAGTACTCAACAGCCATGGAGGAAGTCTGACTCACCTGAAATGACTACATTGAAGAAGCCATGTCCAGAAGCTTCGATGGCCAGTGCCAGCAGGCTCTCAGCAGCCAGCCAGCCTCAACTGCCAGGCGAGCCAAGCATCCTAGGCAAAACAAGAAAATTAAGAGTCCTGATGGCTGCCACTCATGCTAAAGTCTGACTGTAGTCACATGAGAGACCACACTGAGAACTTCCCACTTCACCCTCCCAAATTTCTGACCCACAAAACTGTGAACAAAATAAATGGTTGTCACTGAATCTTGAAGTATTTGTGATGTAGGAATAAATGACTGAAATAGATTTCACTGGGCTTTTTCCATGATTAAGAATTTTTATTGGACTCTGGGCTTCCAATACCTTGGCCATTCAACGTTCCATCAACTCTTGTCAGTTCAGGGGATTCATTATCAGTAAAAGTGAATTTTGTCAATGCCCAAACAGCCCTACAAAGTGGAAGGAGTATTTTGATACGAACCTGAAGATCAGAATCTGCCCTTTGCTTACAGTGTGACTTCAAGCTCAAGTCATTTTAACTGCTAAGCCTCAAGTCCCTCATCTGCAAAAAAGAAAAATAAGTGTTTAAATAGAAATCAAATAGATACTTGAATTAGGTTTTGATAAAATCCCTTACATATCATGGTATACTAGTTCATGTTTATCGATTGTTTTTCTGAAAAAAAAAAAAAAAGTCCTAATTTGTAGAGGCTACCAATTTCTGTGGTGTAAATACTCTTAACATGGACAATTTCATGCTATGGATATAGCATCATTGAATGCAGAGTGGGAAAGAAGGCTGATTATGGGCTCTCCTGAGCCCCGGTGGCCCCAGCACATCAAGCTATAGCTGGACTCTTATGATCCTTGAAAGTAGATGCTTAGTGAGCCTTCATGAATTATTCTGATTCACAACATCTTGACCCTTCTCTAGATTTGTAAAATTTATTATCTGTGCCATTCATTTGACATTTAACATCTTTGTCTTAGACATGTTTCCATATTTATGTCTAATTCTTCTTGTAAATTAAAAATTATCTTGTAACTGTTTGATATTTATAGATCTTATTGTTCAAGCTAGAGTGTAAAGTATGTGAGAGGAGATTTTTGTACTGTGCCTCTCAGCATTTCCTCCCATCTTATCCACTTCCAGTAGATGCCTGCCAAATAGTTTTTCATTGGGTAAGTAATGTTGAAACATTCCCTCCACTTTCCCGTGCTAAATAAATTCAACTTAATATTTTTATTTACATTCATAGCTGGAAAATAATAAGCCTAGGTGGCTATTTTGCTTGTAAGGTTGCTATTTTTCCAAATGTCATCCATCAGTTTTATTTACAGTTATTTTAAATTATAGTTTTCAGATACAATAATAATTAAGAGGGGAAGAGTTTGAGAAAAGAAACATTTGGTAGAGTTCCATATTACAGTAAATTCTTCAGGAAATCAGTTTATGATGTAGCCTGCTTTCTTCTAATATAAGTGATCAAATTGTAAAATACTGACTAGAGCTGCAGATTTAAAGAATAATTCACCATTTCATTGTTTACAAGTACAAATGCCCAATCTGATTACAAAATATGCCTCAAACAACTGCTAAATGGTTCTGAGGTTCATTTTTGTGTCTAAAAAAGGGAATATTAATATTGTTGAATGTTCAAATTATGCAAATGACATTCATTGTAGAGCATAGTGTTGATTACCAACTGAATCAATGAAAAGAACAAAAAAGCAATTGTTTGATTCAAAATACAAGGTTGGAGAAATTTATCTGTGTGTATATGTGTTTATTTTCTGTTACTCTAATATCCTGCGTCAAGAAATAAACCAGTCAGTATTCATCAAAATGGGCTAGTTTATGGGAAATCAGCATAATTCAGCATCCTTGCCCAAATTGGAGTAATTTAGATAGAAATAAATTATAATGGTGCTCAGGCTTCTGAACACAAGCCAAGAAGTATTCATTAGCTGTCCCCAGAGAAAATCAGGACACTAAGGACGACTCTATCTGGATGAGAGTAAATAGCCAGCATCACCACAAATAGCATTGATCTGTAAGAGTGCTCATATTTTCAGGACCAAGAGAACTAAATGCAAAGCAAAAGAAAAAACCAAAAAAAAAGAAAGAAAAAGAAAAAGAAAACCCAACCAAAAATCACATGAGCCATTTTACCTATATGTAAATGTTCTAAAAAAAAAAAAAAGATAACCCTTCCCTCTAATGGCTGTTTTTACACTGAACGTGTGCTGTGTGTTATTGTTTCTCAAAAAGAGAGAAAGAGTGAAACTCCAGAAATGTATCCAGGAAGTAGGTTGACAGTCAGTGCTATAGTGGATCTTGAAAATTATTAATAAAATGTAAGAACAGTAAGAAAATATGCACTCATTTAAGAAAAAGACTCCTATGGGGATGCCTGGGTGGCTCAGTCAGTTGAGCATCTGACTTTGGTTCAGGTCATGACCTCACGGTTGGTGGGTTCGAACCCCACGTCAGGCTCTATGCTGACAGCTAGCTCAGAGCCTGGAGCTTGTCTTCAGAGTCTTTGTCTCCCTCTCTCTCTGCCCCTCCCCCATGCTCGCTTTCTCTCTCTCTCTCTCTCTCTCTCTCTCTCTCTCTCAAAAACAAAAGAAACACTAAAAAAAATGTTAAAGACTCCTATGAAAAAAGGGAGGCTTATGCATCCTTAAATATGGGCAATCCATTCTGTGATCCCAAATAGTGAAGGTCAGGAGGTGAAAAATTATCAGAAAGGTGATCAGCCCTATCAAATATACACGTGCCTCAAAGTATACCAGAGACATTGGCATATCAACCGCAACAATGGCTACCTTGGTGGTAGCTGGAAGAGACTGACAACTTACTGACAGAGAAAGCTCTTGGGTGCCTGGGATTTTAGGAAACATCATCGCACCACTAAAGGCTAAAAGCGTTTGTGTGTAGCTAGTCGGTGGGGAGGGCAGTTCTTAGTACTTGGGAGTGAATCTGAATTTTATAGCAGACTAGAAGAAAGTTGACATTTAGTTCATTCCAGGAAACCAAACAAACACAGTATTTCTTACATACGTCCTTTGTGGACTGAAACATACACCCACCGTGTTGATTCCATGTGTATGTGCTGTAAAATTTGATGTGAAGTTTCTACAAAACATGCCTGAAACTTTTGATAATAAGTATTTCTGAGAAGTGCCATGGGATCTAGGATGGGGTAGGACTCACTGTTCATTGGCAGAATTTTTGTAGTGTTCAATTTAGTCAAACCAAGTACATATGTTAGTGAGAAATAAAAAATTGAGAATGAAGACCTCCATATACTAATGTTTATACGTCATATAATACTCATGTTTATATTTCACATTACATAAATGTATACATACATTGGTATTTTAATGTTTAAAATAGCTAGTCTTTTTTAAAAAAAGGTTTGCATTAAATTATCACACAATAAATCTTAATTCTATACTAATTGTTGAGTTTTTAATGTCTGTCTTGGGAAAGAAAGTTTATTAACACATGTTATATGTTTAATAGTAGACAAATGGTGTGCTGTTTAATACAGATTACAAAGAAATACATTCATTTTAACTGGTCTTAAGTTTCTCTATGTATCTGTACTGCCATCCTTGCCTACCCAATATAATCCTCTAAATAATTTTTGTAAAAAACCTTCCTTTTTGTTTCCTGATCTTACCTTTACTGTCTTTTTAGAATTCAACAGGCACAAAAAAAAGTTGTATTTCCATGGATACTACTGAATGTGAAATTCTTTCTCAGTCAAAATGGACTAATCATTATTCCTCTCTTGAACAGAGTTTAATGAACTGTCTATGCTTTCTTAAATTGGACCTAGAATATATAGAAATTTAAATACAACTTTTATTTAGATATAGGTGTCTTCTCAACTAGTTCCTTTATCTGCTGGCACATGCCTACTATTTAACATCTAAATACTTTATCTGCTCAAGATGGCTTAACAATAGAATTTCTCAAAGTTGATTTTCCAAAGATTTCATATACTACACAGAACATAAGTCACACTAAAAAAATATTTTAAATGAATTTTTAAAAGTTTTCTCTAAGAGTAAACACGTTCAGAATACTAAAATTCTTGGCTGGGTTGGTATTAACCATTTTATTTTTAGCACCTAAATTTGACAAAAAGAGGAAGGGATGATTCTTCAAATATCTTTGCTCATTAAAACTAATCTTTTCATTTGAAAGAGACAGAGAGAGGGGGGAAAAGTCACTGGTGAGGATGATATTCTATGCCACTTACCAGCCTGCCCCATGCAGAGATAACTCAGCCAAAATAAAAAATTGATCACCACTGTGTATGATGAGATCCAACTTGATGTGCTGATATTAAGTGGCCTTGCTAAAGGTCCCATACCAAAATTTATTCCACTATGAATTTGATCAACTGGTAGGCTGATTGGTTGATTAAATCTTTCTTTGCCCAGCTTTACAGACATCAGTTTGCATTTTCACCTTCTTGCTCCATGAAGGAAACATGATCAGAAACATATTAAAAAGTAGTCAGTGTGATGCTGAAGATGTCTGTTTCTTGATCTGGGTGGATGGTAACTTGAGTGTATTCACCTTCTGAAAATTCATTGCACTATACACTTCTGATATGTGCAGGTTTCATGAGTGTATGTTATGCTGAGATTTTTAATAAGTTTTTTTTACATCAGTATCCTCTAAGAGGTGTCTATGTGATTTTTATCCAGAGGCAATAAAATTGATCACAATGACATTTTGATGCTTCTGCTGTAAATTTCCTGACTTGTGCCCAAAGCATAGACTTTTCTCAAACCAAAGATTTGTTATTGAATAAAATTGTGCTCTCATCCGTGTTGTCTTACATTCCTCTACATCGCCTCTTAAAATGATTTTCTTCAGCTTTGTAACATTAAAAATGTCTTTTTAAGTTTATTTATTTATTTATTGAGAAAGAGAGAGAGAGAGAGAGCCAGGGAAGGGCAGAGAGAGAGAGAGAAGGAAAGAGAGAATCCCAAGCAGATTCTGTGCTGTCAATGCAGAATTGGACACAGGGCTCGATCTCACAAATTGCGAGATCATGACCTGAGCCAAAACCAAGATTCAGACACTTAACCAACTGAGCCACCCAGGCGCCTCAACTTGTCTCATTAATACACAAGGTGGTCATTGTGAATATTTGGATTGTGACCTAGTTCATGAGACTTGGCCTCATTCTTGAAAAGGATTATTTTATGGTTAAGCACAGCGGAGAGGTAAGTACAAGGAAATCCCAACCACACGTACACCAGCATTTCCCACAGATTTAAAATAATGCCTTAGGTACAAAGTTTGGTTCATGAGTTCTGAAATATTTGCAACAAATTTGTGATGAATAAAAACCAACTGTTGTTATTGTTTCCAAATATTCTGATACTGGAAATGATTTCCCCACATTCTATGGTTCCTGAGACTCCATATGTCCATGCTTATGGGAATCTTTCATCTATTATATAGAAGTTCTTTACATTAAAAAAATGACTAAGTAATGTGTTTTCATATTGCTTATTACTGTGTTTTCATATTGCTTCAAAGGACACAAAGAAATAATCTAATGTTTTTCTAAACAGATGGATGAATGTAAGCAATGACATGCACGACATTGTTAAGTGCATCCATCATTGCCATCACCATCATTATCACAATGGTTATGCTTATTGATTTGCCCGCCAAGCAGGATTCTAGATGTTTTGTCTGTATCTACTAATTCGTTAGTATTAACAACCCTATTAGGTCATCATTGCTATTATATTCATTTCACACATTAAGAAAAAGCAACAAACTTCCTTTTTACGAAGGTAATGATGACTATAAAACTAATGATAAAGTAATTTCCTGGAGGAGGGAGAAGAAAAGATTGGGGCAAGGACATAAGAGCCTTCATAGATCATATTCTTTTGTTTCTTGCACTAGATCAGAAGAAGGTTCATGTATGGATGTCATATCATTCTTATGCCCTTTGATTTTTTATAAATATTATTTTGTATCTACCCAATATTTTTTATTTTATTTGTGTAATGTTTATTTATTTATTTTGAGACAGAGACAGCGTGTGAACAGAGAAGAGACAGAGAGAGAGAGATAGAATCCAAGGCAGGCTCCAGGCTCAAAGCTGTCAGCATAGAGCCCAGCACGGGCGTGGAACTCATGAACTTTGAGATCATGACCTGAGCCAAAGTCCTACACTTAAATGACTGGGCCACCCAAGTGTCCCCATCCCAATATTTTTTAAAAACAAAACCTAAGGCACAGAGAGTCTCAGAATACCGGTGTCAGTTTCCTCTACACAGTAACACCTCTTACAAGCATATTGGTGCGTCTATAATTTAAAAGTGTATACATTTGGTTGCTTTAACGTAGAAAGGGTAATGAATTTTAAATACAGTGTTTTTACAATATTCCCCCACATCAAAACACTACAGTAATTTTAGTGTAGTGGAATCTGGGAGTCAGAAAGGACATATCTAATCCTTATGAACCTGAAGTTAAGGAAGGAATCAAATGAAAATAATTTGGTTGGATTGTGAAAAGCAAAACAAAACAAAACTTTTCAGGGAGTTGGGTCCAGGGATCCTAGATAGTGAAAAGGTTAAATGGGTGGGTATAGGGAAATATCCAAGATGAAATATTTAACTGATTTTGAGTCCAGACTTCTCAGACATTTAAAACATTTCACAGACTAGCAGGAGACTAAACTAGAGGAGCTTCACGTACCTTTTTGATCAACCTCTGCCTCTTTGACTTAAAGAAAACAAATTTAGTGGTTAAATGAATAGGACATGGAAATCCCTCCTATCTAATTGAAATATCTAATATTAACCAGAACACCAGAAATAACAGTGCAAATAATTCAAAAGTGCATTAATTAATGAGAGGAAAATTAAGTTACAATCTGGTGACCTATTTGGTTCATGATTCAAAAGAACTATAAATATTTTCAAAACTTTGCATAAATTTACATGTTATTAACCATGTTGGGAAAAGAGGACATATTCATAATTGAACCTCAGTAGTATCCCATTTGGGAACAGTTGAACTAAATGTGAACCATTGGTCTCCAGACTGAAATACATAGAGAGACCCTAAAATATATAAACTGCTCTGGTCAGATTTAGCAGGATACCAGGAAAACAAAGACAAAAATAAACAAAGGAAAACAAAGAAAAACAATACAAAAAAGCTTTTTT
The DNA here is from genome assembly GCF_006229205.1 of Suricata suricatta. Taxonomy (NCBI): domain Eukaryota; kingdom Metazoa; phylum Chordata; class Mammalia; order Carnivora; family Herpestidae; genus Suricata; species Suricata suricatta. The sequence continues at coordinate 16,334,036 of NC_043702.1, read as the reverse complement.
TGAAGCAGATTCCGAGGCTATACCAAGTAAGTTACCATATAATTGCAGGTGTGACTAGTATTCTGACTCCAGCATGAGTTTGGGTCCAATAAACCCTTCCCAAACCCCTTTGTTACCTCTTTCTTAACCCCAATCTCTGTCCAGAATATTTCAACTTTTTAAAATTAAAAGTTGTTATAGTTTTTGTGAATACTTTTGTTGTTGTTGTTGCTGTTGTTTTATCTTTTCACCAGATGCCATGACAAGTCTTTAATGTACCAGGAAAAATGACATAAGATATTTCGGAACTTAACATTTTTCAAATGATTTGATTGGATAAACTATTTTTATTGATGGACACATTTTCTGGTAAGTCCAAAGAGTAAAGAAAAGTCTATTGAAATAAACCAAACATACATTCAACTGATTCTTACCCAACCTAACAGTAAACAACAACAGAAACAGACATGGTGATATGCTACTCCGTGTACAGACTCTACCTGCAATACTTCAATTAGATTTTGAGAATATTCATATATAAACTGTAGTTTATGGTTCTGGAATTGAAATTGCCTAATTAAACGGTATCAGTACTGATCCAAAATATTCATCCTATTCATCCATACTTAAAAGAGTGAATTCATATATTTAAAGAAGGTTGTGATCAAAGTAAATACTTAAGTGTAGTAAATATACAAGGGCGGTAACACTAAACTGGGAATGAGGAAGTATTGATGTCAGGATTGTTTGGGCTGCTTTAACAGAGACTAGTTGAATGCAGCGTGAACAAAATAGATTTACTTCTCAGTTAAACTCTGAGTTGGTAGGTGGTTCAGGGAGGTTCAGCATTTCTACTTTATAAGCAATTTATTTTTTAATTTATTTTTAATTTTTTAATCATTATATTTTTTTTTGAGAGAGAGAGAGAAAAAGAGAGACCACGTGAGCAGGGGAGGGGCAGAGAGAGAGGGAGATGGAGAACCTGGAGTAGGCTCCAGGCTCTGAACTGTCAGCACAGAGCCCGAAGTGCTTTAACCCACGAGCTGTGAGATCATGATGGACGTTTAACCAACTGAGCCACCCAGGCACCCCTTGCATCTTTATAAAGCCACCAGGGCCTCAGGTTCCTTCTGGAGTTCTGCTTGTCCATCTCCTAGTGTGTGGTCCTTATAAGAATGGTCAAAACTGGCTCACTCTGACCACATCTTCTATTCCCATCACGCATCCACATTGAAACAAAGCAAAGAGGAAAAGAGTAAACACGTTTCTTTCAAAAACATGACCCAGACATTTCACACATCAATTCTATTCATCCGTTGGCCAGAACTCAGTCACATGGCCATATATAAGCTACAAGGAAGTCTGGGAAAAATAGTTTCTGGGAGAGCAGCCATATCCCCAGTTGGGAGTAGATGATTCTTTGACTAAAAGGAAGAAGGGAAGATTGTATATTAAAGGGGAATTATCGATTTCATCAAATATAACAGCTAAATCTAAAAAAAGGACCTTAGTTTCTTCATCTGGGAACTTAATTCTATTATCCAATGATACTAACCTTTTTCTATGACCTAACATTAGCCTCACTTTATTCTTTGGAAGTCATTCTTACTACTCTCTGCACCTTCTATAATATAGTTGTTTATTTGTATATTTGGAGGAACCCATGCACTCCCAAATATCTCTCTCACAGCTCCTGAAATTCCTCTTATTCACTAGAGGGGGGAAATGTGTGTTTTGAGTCAGATGGACCCAAATTTGAAACCCACTAGTTGAATGTCCTTAGGCAAATGCTTTAATGTCTTTGAACCTACATTTTCTTCTTTATGAAATAGGGCAGTATTATCTGCTTTGAAATTTAAGGATAATATATGTAAAGCCCCCTTGAATACAGGTATTATACTGTCTTTAGATACTCCTTATTTAAATGCTGAAATATGTATAATTAAATTAAGGTAACATCCATGGAATAGATTTAGGTAGTGCAAACTTCATCAAAATTATATTTTAGACATTGAGCTTTATGAGAATAGCAATTTTACTTAATTTTCACCTCCTAAGGTTTCAGATTTATTTCATTTGACTCTTTGGGGAACAAAAACTCCTTTCAAATTTTCAAGCTCCCTTTTAACATCTTATACTTTTTGCATCTCTGTTTTTGAGGGATGTTAGTGTTTACTATAGTTTTAATATGTCTGTTGGTTTCATATCAGGTTACTGTTGGGAAAAGAATATGTGTGTGTGTGTGTGTGTGTGCATGTGTCTGTGTGTATGTATGTAGGTGTATATGTAATGCAATTCATTACATTTTAATTCAAAAATGTGCTGGAAATTTGCTTTCCTGTCAATAGATAGTGAGAACCACAAGCTTTGTTCTTTTAAAAAAAATTCTTTTTAAGTGGTCTACACTTGATTGGTGCCTGGAATTCTGAGCAAAGCACTGTTAGGTATTGCAAATTCAGTAAATAAAGACAGCAGTGACACCTTGTTAAAAACAGAACATACCGGGGTTCCTGGGTGACTCAGTCGGTTAAACCTCCGACTTCGGCTCAGGTCAGATCTCACGTTCGTGGGTTCGAACCCCACATCAGGCTCTGTGCTGACAGCTAGCTCAGAGCCTGGAGCCTGCTTCAGGTTCTGTGTCTCCTTCTCTCTCTGTCCCTCCCCCTCTCATGCTCTGTCTCTCTCTGTATCACAAATAAATAAAACATAAAAAAGAAACAGAACATACAAAATACCCGTAGGGGAGAATGTGTCTGGTGTGTTGTAGGAGCAGAAATAAAGTCAATGTGACTGGATCATAATGAAAGGGGGAGAGAATAGTACCAAAGGAGGTTGATGAGAAAATTAGGGCAGATAACTGTAAATCAAGGCAAAGTGTTTAAATTTTATTTCAGATAAGATGGCAAGTCTTTATGGACTTTTAAGAATGGCAATGCTATGATTTGTGACAGGTGAATACATCCTCACATCTTGGCCAAATTTTTTAATAAAATAATTTAATGATGGTTCAATACTTTGTTGTCCTTCAAATTATACAAGGCTATATAAAATTATCTATGCTATATAGCATTCAGTAATACCAGTGCATTGCTTAATTTAATTATTTATGCAGTTGAACCTATTAAATAACTCAACAAGCAATTTTAAAACAAGTTGTTTGTTACTACCTATTTAAATTATTGAAAGTATATATACACACACATACCAGGTTTTTTTGTTTCTTTAGATATTCTCCTTAAAAATCTATTTATTTTTTTAATGTTTGTTTATTTTTGAGACAGAGACAGAGTGTGAGCAGGGGAGGGGCAAAGAGAGCTGGAATCTGAAGCAGGTTCCAGGCTCTGAGCTGTCAGCACAGAGCCCAACACCGGGCTCGAACTCACAAACTGTGAGATCATGACCTGAGCCAAAGTTGGACACTTAACTGACTGAGCCACTCAGGTGCCCCTTGTACTTAAACATTTAACAAGCCAGTTGTGTGCTAGTACTGTAGAAACTGGTGTTAATACCCCCACCATCAAAAGTCTATTGATAACCTTAAAACATTCTTATGGGAATCTTCCTTCCAGATTTGAACTATAATATGAACAATAGATCTACATTTTATGTTACAAGCTTGGAAAATATAATTGGGCAAACCCATCTGAAAAGTCCTATACTTATTCAGATGGAATTAGCAACTTCTTTTATGTTGTGAGGCCACAAAGATCTCTCTCTCCTCAAAATAACCTTGACTTAGACCGATCAGGGAGGTAGCACAATTTAAAGTTTACTTGTGAGAATAGAACACTGGTTACTTAAGTTATTGAGATATCGTCTCTAGTAGAGCACAAGAGCCTGAGATAATAGGAAAGTTATGTTTTAAAGAGAGAGACTTTTGGAAAATAAGATCGCAGGGCATGTGGGTCAGAGAGGAGGGAAGGCATGTGGGGTTTCTGCCTACCTCACAGTTTGGCCAAATCCAAGCTAACCTTTTACAATATTTAGGGGTCATTTAGTTTTTTAGCTACCAGGTACCTTTATGGATTCAAGTGCCTTGATGAAGTGCAATTACTTTCTAGCGATGTTTTCTGTATATTGCAAAACATCTTTATACACATCGCATGGCTATCCGTCAGCAACATACTACTCGTTTCAAAATTAAAACCATATTTTTTCATGACTTACAGTTTGTGACACTGGAAACTAATTTTGAAGATTCAGTGAAAATAATCAAGATCATAGCACACTTTCCCATCTGTTTTGTAAATCAAAAATGCTTTTAGACATAATAGTAAGAATAGTTAAGTTTACTTAGAGATAATGACTCAGTATTTGGGCTTGGAAACCGAAAGTTATTAGATTAAAACAAAAGCTTATAATCTTTTTTGGTTTGGGGTATCACCTCTTCTTTATTTTCAAATTAGGTTTTAAAACAATATAAAAAATATTAGCTATTTCTTGGGGCACATGGATGGCTCAGTCGGTTGAGCATCTGAGTCTTGATTTCTGCTCAGGTCATGATCTCACAGTTGATGAGATTGAGCCCTGCACCAGGCTTTGTGCTGGGCATGGTGCCTGCTTAAGATTCTCTCTCCATCTGCATGTGCTCTCTCTCTCTGTCTCTAAAAACATACATATTTTAGCTGTTTCTTAAGGTGAACTTATTGGTGATTAATTTTAGTATAATTCTAAGACTGAATTGTGAGGGCATAACTTTTATTTGCTTTCTTTTCTCCTCATTTAGGATTATATGATGAAGGCCAAGACTGAAATTGGAACCAATATATATTTAATTGATTCTTAGACTCCATATAGTTAAATTTGTGTTTAATAGACAAAATAGCACCAAAGACTATGGGTTTGCCTCCAATTTCAAATAACATAAGTATACTCATTTAATAGGAAAATATTGACCTTTTCTACGTAATATGGTACAAAAGAGAATTTATTTATTAATTGTCTCTGTTCTTAATACTTCAAAGACTACTAGCTACTAGTGATGAATGAATATGGTCAACTATATGAAGGTAAGTTTCCTTCCTATTTCTCTTTTCTAGACACAGAGCATCACAAGGTCAAGGGCAGATGATTTGAGAGTTCCATCACATACATATATGGCAACTGTGGATGAAATTGTATTAGTTTTCTACTGCTGCATAAAAAATTACCTCCCAAACTCAGGTTAAAACAAGAAACATTTATTACATGATCCAGTTGTTAAAGTTCAGGAAACTGAATACAGCTTAGTTGGTTGGTTCTGGCTGGAGATGTCTTGTAGGGTTGCAGTGAAGTTAGCCAGGGCTGTAGCCATTTGAAGGGTTGACTAGGTCTGGGGCACCCACTCTCAAGAAGATTAACTTACATGGCAGCTGTCGGGAGGCCTCAGTTTTTGTCACACAGGCTTCTCCATAAGGCAGCTGGAGTGTCCTCAAGACATTGCAGCTGGCTTCTCTCAAATGTCTCAGAGAGAGAGCAAGGCAGAAGCCATAGTTTAGAAGTACCACCTCATCACCTTTGCCATGTTGTTGGTCACCAAGACTGACCCTGACAAGACATGGAAGGAAACGAGAACATGAATGTCAGGAGGCGGGGATCGTTGGGCTGGGCACCACAAAATTGAAGGATAAATTCAAAGTATGGAGATTACTTTGGCACACATTTTCATTTCCTCCTCTTCCTCTTCCTTCTTTTTCATTAAGTAATGTGGACATTGTAATTGCTATCCGTCATATGTTATCCACAAGCCTAAGGAAACATATGCACTGATACTGAATATACAGAAATAAGCTAATAGTCAAATAGACCTATTTACCTGCAATTTAGCATGTGAATGTTCTTATGTGCAAAACAATTTCTAAAAAGTTGACTTGAGCCTATAAAAAATCTATATTTAAACAAATATCATTTACTATCTTATTTTTAAAAATATATCAGGGTAGGGGTATCTAGGTGGCTCATTTGGTTAAGCATCCAATTCTTGATTTTGACTCAGTTCATGATTTCATGCTTTGTGAGATTGAGCCCCATATCGGGCTCTGCGCTGACAGCATGGAACCCGCTTGGGATTCTCCTCCTCCTTCTCTCTCTGCACCTCCCCTGCTCACTCACACTCTCTCTCTCTTAAAACATAAATAAACTTTAAAATAATTTAAAAAAATAAAAAAATTAGACAGGCAAACTTTATTAAAGTCATAGAGACATTTCTCTTAACTGTATTAGTTTCTGTTTGCTTGGTTAGCTCAATCATTTCCAAACATTATAAAATATTTTAAAGTTTATTCCATGAAAAAAGCGATTCCTTATCATTTGCCCAAGACTTTTTGTCTAATTTGCATATGACAAATTTCTCGCCTGGTAGGCGAGAAATAAATAAATGATTAAATTAAATCTTCATATAGAAACTTCCATATATGTGTGTTTTTGAACAGCGCATAACAAAATGGTCTTTTCGAGTATTTTTCGAAGTGTGATTCATGAATCACCAGCATCAAAATTACTAACAAAGCTTGTAACAAATGTGTATCCATGCGCTCCATCCAAATCCTGCTGCCTCACAATCTCAGGAGTTGGGTTTAGAATCCACATTTTAGCAAGCTCTTAGGTGGTCCTTATGCATATTAAAGTAGTCAAGCTGTTGATTTTTGCAATCTACCTTCCAGATTTAGCAGCATACGATTCCCCATATTTGTTTTAGCCAAGGCCCTTTGAGGATAAGATTTCCCTGCCTGGGCTTGGGTTCCGTTTCACTAGGTGGCTAGAACATGGAATCAACATGCAGCTAGATAAGAGTGTGTTCCCCTCCTGGACAGAATCACAGGACTGTGTCCCCTTTGAAGCCCTAATAGACTACCTCACTTTGGGTGGGGGAGAAGAGTCTGAAAGCTAGGAATCTGATGCAGGCCGAACAAATCACTGCAACACTCAGTACTATGTGCTCTTTTTAAATGTTCTGAAATGTTAAATGTCCTCCAGGTTTTTCTAGTGGAAATAATCAAGTGTCTTTGAATAAAGAGTTTCTTCTGTTTTATAAAGTTGTGTGTTTATCTCAGTGTGACCAAGTGATGAATTCCAAAAGGTTTACAATTTTTTGACTTCTATGGGGCAATCAAAGGCTAAATTCTAAAGGATTTGGAAATGTCAACTTGTACTACAAACTGGGTTAGCCCCAGGGCATGGGTTCAGAACCATAACTCACTGTGTTTACAAATTATATCACTTGGTCTAGGGTGCTAACTGTAAACTCACCAATAATTATAGTAGAGAATGAATTATAGTCAGCCTCTTTCCTTTCCTTTTTTCCCCGCTGGTGTCTGAACTGTCATAACATATGGATTCTTCATCAGCCCTCAAATCACACTGGGGGCTCCCCTAGAAGCTAGTCTTGAAATCAATAGACAACTAGGCTTTCAGATGAAATATGGAATTACTATAGACTTTTTAAAAGGGAGAACAAATGATTTCACCAAATGAATCCCTGATGTTATTCCAAGCAGACATACACACATCTGTGATCTTTAATAGAAAGGATAAAAATACAACATCCTGTTAGGTAACTTACACATTTGAGGGGCCATTCTTCTCTTCAAGGTGTTTGTTTTCCCTTTGTTTCCTTCCCCATTGTCTCCCTTTGTGCTAAAAAAGGCACTAAGTGCACCCTTCTGAGGATAGGCTCCTGGGACTTTGTTCCTCTCTATGTCTCCTCTTTTCCCTCTATCTCCACCCCATGTCTTCTTTTGCATCTCCTGCTCCTGTCTCCCCAGAAATTCAGCTGGTGAAACCATGGCACTTTTTAAATTTGGTCTGAACAAGATATGCTTACTTTAAGACCTTGTGAACAAGGGGAAGATGAGTAACTTGTGGGCCTTCCAAGCTGGCTGCTCTCCACCACCAGGCTGCACAATCTAGGGAATGTCTAAATCCTGAGCTGTCAAACATTGCCATCAAATCTGTGGTCAAATGCATAGCACTTTTGGAAACTTCAGTATAGTAAAGAAACACCCCTTATCCACGAATTGCCTGAAAGCCTAGGATGGGGAGTAGATTTATTCTTTTAGACCATTGTATTGTCACTGGATTATATTAAGATTGTTGCTAATACAGTTATAGGTATCTCTTCATTTTTGAAGTGTTAGTAAAAGTATCGGAAATTAAGGAACAAAGAGGAATAGAGATAATTCCATTGATAGGCATTTTATGCTAATACGTATGTTAGGTGCATATGGGAATGTACTAGAGCTTGTGTATTTGTGTGTCCACTTGTGAAGCCAATACTTCGTTTTTGTTGTTGTTGTTTGCTTGCTTGCTTGCTTTTGAAAGAGAAAGAGAGAATGTAAGTGGGTAAAGGGCAGAAAGAAGGAGACAAGCCCAAGCAGACTCAGCACAGAGCCCAATGTGGGGCTGGATCTCACAAACCTCGAGATCATGACTTAAGCCAAAAGCAAGAGTCGGACACTTACCCGACTGAACCATCCAGGTGCCCTTCTGCCAATGCATTGTTAATTGTAAGCCACCATTTTTCTGGTAGCTGACACTGATCTAAATGTGACATTGTGGGTACGATCCTGTTAGAGATCCCATTCAGTAAGAGGACAAAAGGATAAGAGACAAGAAAAGATGAAAGTTTAGAGAAAAAATGTTATACATTTTAAAATAGAAATAATAATACTGCTGAAAAGTTATTGGAAAAGAGGATGTTTTGGAAATCTTTAACATAATCAATATTGAAAAAGTGGGAAGACAAGGGACAAGGAAACAAATTTTACCTTTTTCCTATTCCAAAATGCCATGACCATCTCATCAAGTGACAAAGTCAGGCAGAACGATCCAGGAAAAGCCAATAGTGAGGGCAGCTAGTCCCACAGTCTAGCAGGTCGGATTTCCCAGAGTCTCTGTTCTTTCCCTGTAGCTTCGACAGGAGCTAAAAGCTTTGAAAGGGGACCAAGGTTCAACCAGATGGGTACAGGCTGGCTCCTTCCAGATGTTTCTTTGAGTCTTAAATTTATAGTCTATCCCTGAGCACCCAATATTTGCCAAGACCAAGAACTGAGCTCTGTTTTCTTCCTTTTATGCACGCATGTTATAACTATTTTCTTCACCAGGGGCCAACCTATAATGTATACAAATTGTGATTTTTTTTTCCCCTGTCTCCTAACACTTTCCAAAAGTATGGGAACTGTCCTATCCTATGCCATCAGTGTAATAACAGGAGCTTCATAATATTTTATTGTGTCATATATTTATGTGACAGACCCTGACATGCATTTTAAAAATAATTTATTTCAAGATTACTCACTGGTGAATTTTATTTCTCAGGTTGACACTATTTCTTAATTGATTATAAGGTTGGTTTTTTAAAATACCACAAATCTCCTTGAATTCAATATTACTCTATTACTTTGACTTCCCTTCTTTATCTATAGAAATAAAAAATGAGATAACAATGCTCTATCAGAACATTATATGAATATTGATAGTTCTCAAAAGTATGCTCTCATTCTTCAGAGCTTCTGAAATGAAAATATAGAAAGAGCATCTGGTTTCTTTGAAAAAAAATCAATGAAAATATCAAGACAAGGCATAATGTCAAATAAGTCCAATAATCAGATCACAGCTAATGGCTAAAAAAATCATGAGGTGGCAAAAATGAAGTTTTATGTCTGTTCAGGTTAATAAACAAAGGACTGACTGATCTTCAGCCAAAGTGAAAATAATCTAAAATTTATTGTACACTCCATCAGGCTTTCTGAAAGGTCATTTAATTAACATTTTGCGTTAACTCTACTCTTCACCTTGACCCCCAAAGACTGAAAATATGCTGCAGCCTATTTTACTTAAAATTCATAGTGGTTGTGGATACAAACAGAAAGCTAGCAAACAAGGGAGAACTTTTCCCTTTACACTGGGGGAGATCAGAAGAAATGAGGACATTGAGAAGATGGCTGGAACCTTAGAGGGGGGTCAAGATGGACTCTATGGAGTGATGCATACACCCAATACAGACAAAGGCGATCTAGTTTCAGAATTCTTAAATAGGAGTAATCTGAGATCCAGAGTTGGACTGTTTTCAGAAAAAGAGAGTCTTGAATCTTGATTTTATTAAATCACCTAATACTATATTAATATATTTCTATTCTATTAATATATTTTTCAACTATTTGCAGAGTTGGCTGCACAAATAAATTGGAAAAAATGCTTGTATCAGATAACATACATACCTAAAGAAATACATTTTCTATTCTGCTTATCATGATGGTCCCAATTTCATCGCTCGTGTTTCCTCTCTGAAATGTTGAGTTGGTACAAATAGTTAAAAGACTGGGGAGTACTGAAGGGGCAAGATACATAAAAGGTTGATGAAAATGTCATTGAAATATTTAATAAGCACATACCACTTCAACATAGTTTGTGTTGGAGGAGGGCAAAGAGGTACAAGGTTGAATTTATTTTTTCTTTAAATAAACATTTACTGAATACCCAGTATGCATTATGCATTGTGTTATCAGAAAGATTAAATGAGAACATATAGTTCTGGCCCTAGAGAAGTTTTAGCTTTATAATTCTTTCCTAATTTCCATATCAAAGAGACAAATGGACAGAGTGTAAAATTTCTCCATATTCACTTATTTTTGCTATAAATCTTACCCCAAGTTCCTCATCCCCTGCCCCCACTTAAGAACTCCATCCAAGCACAAACCCCATGTGTCTGAAGCTGAAGCAGAAGATGGGCCTCCTCATGTTCACAATGGCTACCTCCTCACCCCTTTAAGCCTTTTATCAAGGTTTTCTTCCAAGATCTCTATTTGTACCATCAAGGCATGGGTGGGGTAAAATGGTTATGGAAATTGGGAGCACTACCCTTTTTTCCCTTCGGAATCTCCTCCCTTGTCTCCTAGCCTTTCTGCACTATTTGTTTGTTTTGTTTTATTTATCAAGGGTGAACCTACATCTACAGATTGTAATCACGGAACGTCTGTAATTTACCTTAGGTTTCACTCTTGGTGTTTATATTCTATGGGTTTGCAAAAATCTGTAGTGACATGTATCTGACATATATTACATCATACCAAGTTTTTTACTGCTTTAAAAATCTTACATGCTCTGTCTCCTCATCTCTCCCTGCCTCCTGACCCCTGGAAACCACTGAAATTGTATTTTCCTCTTAGTTTTGCCTTTTACAGAATGCCATATAATTAGGATTATACAGTATGTAGGCTTTTCATGTTGACTTCTTTCACTCAGTAGTATGCATTTATATTTCTTCTGTGCTGTTTCATATCCTGATAGCTCATTTCTTTTTAGCACTGAGTAATATTTTATTGTCTGGATGTAGCACAGTTTATTTATCCATTCACCTACTGAAGAACATCTTGGGTGCTTTCAAGTTTTGGCAATTATGAATAAAGCTGCTTATAAACATCCTTGTGCAGGTTTTTGTGTGGACATAAGTTTTCAACTCCTTTGGGTAAATACCAAGGAGTGTGATTGCTAGATCATATGGTAAGAGTATGCTTAGATTTGTAAGAAACTGCCACACTGTCTTCCAAAGTGGCGATGCCATTTTGTATTCTTACCACAATGTATGAGAATTCCAATTGCCTCACATCCTTGCCAGCATTTAGTGTTGTCAGTGCTCTGGATGTGGGCCATTCTCACTGGTATGTAGTTACATCTTATTGTTTTAATTGTCTCTATTTTTATGTGGACGCACCCATCTACTGCTTTCATTTGGTGGCAGAAGTTTCATAGAAGAGACGGTGTTCTGAGTCAGAGTCTGTCTCCCAAACATTTAGAAAATAAAATCGCTATCATGCCTTTATATTCCAACACATACAATACCCACTAGGCAACAATTTTGCTGAAAGCTGCTTGCAGTTCTATAGGAGGGAGGGGAAATGCCAACAACAGAAAGCAAGTTGCTAATGCCCCAGCTAGAAAGCAGAAAAGTATGTGCCTTATTGGAAATAACAGCAGAAGTGTTGATTTAAGGGTCTAAACATAGCTAATGGATCAGAACTTCTTTCATAAATAATCCTTCTATTTTCTCTTATTCATCCCCTTCCTCACTCCTCATAAACTTGTACCATTGAGATGATGGTTCATAATATGAACATAAGGTGTCATGGGCACCTAGGACAATAAAAGTGCCTTGTAAATTGTAAAGCAGTACCAAAATGTTAACATGATTATTAAATTCACAAGTGGGGCAGGGGAATAAGGAAGGATTTTTACACTATAGAGAGAAGACAGAACCACGTTAGCGTCATAGCAAGACAAACTTGTTTTTCTTTTCTTTTCTTTTCTTTTCTTTTCTTTTCTTTTCTTTTCTTTTCTTTCCTTTTCTTTCTTTTTGTTTATTTATTTTGGGAGAGGGAGAGAGAACATGTGCAAGTGAGCAGGGGAGGGGAAGAGAGAGGAGGAGAGAGAGAATCCCCGGAATCTGTCAGTGCAGAGCCTGATTTGGGGCTCAAAGTCAGGAATGGTGAGACCATGAACTGAGTCGAAAACCAATGGTTGGACGCTTGACTAAGTCACCAAGGCACTCCTGTAGTTATTTCTTTCTAAATAAGAGAATATAGTGTTGGCAACACAACCAGATTCATTTTAAAAAATAAAAATATATAAAAAATAAGTTCCATGCACCATCATTATCAAGGTCAAGGTGGCCAGAGTGCTGCTCTCCAGGTGGTAACTCTGAGTCATTCTTTAAACTCCACATACAAAAAAAATCACTTTACAATTCTGTCTGAGCTAGTATCCACCCCTTGTGTTAAAGGAAATTAAACCAAATTACAATTATGATTCACATGAGAAAGTATTAGTTCCTTTATTTATTAACAGGAAGGTACTCAGAACGTGGATAGAGATTCTGACTGAAAAGGTTAACGGAGGGGTGAGGCTGTGGAAAGACCACAGTGAGGTCCATGCCACTCCCTTCCATGAAAGACCCAGGTGAGTAGCAGAAAGCTGTGGCCCTTATGCTCTGTCAGTTTTCGTCAGACCAGTGCAAGGCCAACATGAGTAGGGATGGTCAGTGCAGGCTTATGTAGGGATGTCTGTGACCTTACAAATTCAGGGGAAAATGTCAAGACTTAAAAGGCACAGAAGGACAGGGAGGATAGAACACTTGGGTGCAAAAGGAACACTCCCTTAAGAGTAAGTCTAGAAAAATTGGACATATGATATTTTATACTTTCACTTTGTTTTCTTGTGAATGCAAGTTTTTTTTTTATTGTCCTCGTTTCTTGTAAGCGTGAATGTTTGAAGAAATTTGAAGTTTTGGTCAATGAATATCAGCATTTATATTACTTTTCAAGTGTCTCATGCTCCTACCCCCCAAAACTGACACCATTCCATGTGTCAAATATTTTGTAAAACTTCTTCTTATTTTTTTTTCCAGTTTGGTGTTTTTGCAGCTGTCAAGTGTTTCTGCAAACCGTCTGTGGTAAAAACAGCCAGCGGCCCTGGAGATCTCTTCTTCCTCATGAAGAGTTGTTGCAAGACATGGCATCCTGCCAGAGGCTGCAGGTCCCAGTCTTACCCCTTGCATTTATGTAAGGCGTAGTGACTGAATTCTGGTCAACGAAATATGGGCACAATTGGTGATCTCCTCTTATGAGCGTGGCCATGTCAAACAACCATGCATATCAACATCCACACTCTTTCTTGGTGTCAATTGAATGTTGCCTCCCAGGAAAATCTCTGGAACCATGTGTTGAAGGTTTGGTCAACCTGGATCCTTCTGCCCCTGATTCCAGCTGTGAATTGAACATTCTGTAAGCAATAAATAAATAAATAAATAAAATATATTTAAAATCATTTGGAGACTGCATATGACTTTTCATCTCTTCTTATAATGAGATATTTTGGATCTCAATGGAAGCCACTTCTATTTCTTTTCTGTTCTGCATTGACGGGAGGGAAATCTTCACTGTGTCGGTCTTCTCTCCCCAAACATTCAATTCAAATCTCATGGATCCAAACTAACACAATGCATCTGTAGCTGCTAAGAGACCTATAAATACCTTCCAGTCAATTGTATGTGACTGGCTTCAGATTCCTTTAGAGAAACATCCTGCTAGCTTTTGCAAGACACTCCTAACAAACTTGGCCATCTTGTGCTAAGACTCCCAACTCATCAACAGAGAGTCAGGATTCAACTTCAAGAAGAGCCAGACTACAGTGGTTGTTTTCTAAAGGTCATTCACAGTTAGTGGTAACCATTATGCAATGTTAATGAGATTCTTAAACTCACAAATGAAGCAAGAGGTACCTTTTTTTTTTTTTTTTGGTTATTTTGTTTTGTTCTGTTTTGTTTCAGATGATGCCTTTTTTCCTCCTAAGCTTTAGAAAAACAACAGAGCAGAGGCAAAAGTAGCTGGTACTTGTTATCCAAATAGCCTGATAGCTTATGGAGCACAAGTGACAGCAGGGACAAGGTTGGCTGAAAAGAAAGTTTTACTCAGATAAGTATCTGCAGCAAAAAGAAACACCAGTAACAGATAGTTCTGCCAGTTACAGCCTGTTTGCCCATCATGAGTCCTGAGACATATTTAACAGAAGGTATCTAAACGATTAACTTCATAGTGAGTCAATGACAGTGTTCAGTCACATAGAGCAAACTTAAACTAAGGGATAGAGGAAAGGTTCAAATGAAGAAGAAATTGCAAAAGCCACTGCTGTGGTTCTCTTTTTGCAGGATAATTAAACTGATTTAAGGAAATGATGGGATTAAGAGACAGAAATTGAGAGGTCATCTAATCCACCAGTTTTTCAAAAGCCAGTTCTCTGATCTATGCTGGTCCAAGATAATATTTTTGCAGTTAATGGTGAAATGAAATAAATTAGGGAAATGAATGAGTTCTTTCACAAAGCATTCAACATAAATTATTGCTTTTTATCATACAATTAGCTTGCTTCCTAATTTTATGTGGAAACATTCTTTCCATAAAGGAATGTGAGTCGTAATATTTTTATTGATTGTTGGTTTTGTTTGTAGTATCTTTGACCAAAATACCAAAATGTAAAGTAATCCTTTGTTCCTTTCTGAGGGGGTGGGGGGGTGGGAATTATGCTCCGTTTTGAAATTCTAGGAGCCATTCATTGAAGTCATTCCCTGCATTCAAAGACTCATTTAAACTCTAAAACATAAAGTCTTATGTCATATTTTTTTTCAGAAATAGAGGAAATTTTATAACATCCCTGGATAATACTTGTCTACGCTAAAGACATTATAGCATCAGAAATGCTTTTTTTCTTCTTCTAATATCAATCCCTCCAAGGAGGGTTAAATTACAGAACTTATTTTTTTCCTGCCTAAGATCATAAAAATTTAAAGTTGAGTACGATTCTTAAAAACATCTAGTTCAACTGTTTCCTTTGATGTGGAGGTGGAGATGGAAGCATCAGCCAGTGGAGACTGAATCTGTATTATATGGTAAGGAACTTGCACAAACATCCTTTTACATCTTGTCCAAACTCTTTCCTATGTACCATATGGCTCCTTCCCTAAACAGCGGATCCCACTTGCCAGGCAAAAATCTTTTCAAATTTTGGCAAGCTTTGATTCACTGTGAGTTTTGCCTAGATCATACCACTACTATAAAAATAACAATGTTAGGGGTGCCTGGGTGGCTCAGTCAGTTAAGTGTCTGACTCTTGTTCTGGGCTCAAGTCATAATCTCATGGTTTGTGAGTTTGAGCCCCACATTGGGCTCTGCACTGACAGCATGAAGCCTGCTTAGGATTCTGTGTCTCTTTCTCTCTCTACCCCTCCCTTGCTTGCTCTTTCTCTCTCTCCTTCTCTCAAAAAAGGAATAAATTTTATAATAAAAATAAATAAGTAAAAATAACAATGGTTAATAGAAATTGTATGCCATTGCAATACTAAATTAATTGTTCACTCATATACATATCCCTTGTAGACATAGATGAAGCCCTCATCTGAGGAAATCCTTGCCAATGGGGGGATTAGGATGCCAATGGAGGGTGCTATGATTGTGTTGGTTGGACCTACTTCAAGTGTAGAGAAAGGAGAGCCAAACTCAAAATACTTTTTTCTTAAAATAGCTTACATTTTGGAAGACAGCAACCTCTACTTACAACTGATACACAAATTAGACCAAGATATGGAGAAAAATAGTTGTATACAATTTTTAAACACACTTCCATACTCCATATTATGATAGGATTCCAATATTTTATAGGAAATCAGGTTTTCTAAAACACAATCCAACTCAGATCTGTGTCACTGTTAGTTCTGAGTGTTTGAAAGATAGGACCTTTACCCAAGATTTCTACACCCTAACTTCCTTACAACTGCACATGTAAACAGAACGATTTTAAGGATGTTAACATAGTTGATGTTTACAAATTACAGAGTGGGCTAAGTGGGAAATATGAAGTGAGAGAGATAAAAGTGACACAGAAAACAAAATGGCGGGGCACCTGAGTTGTTCAGTTGGTGAAGGGTCTAACTCTTGGTTTTGGCTCAGGTCATGATCTCATGGTTCATGAGTTTGAGCCCCGTGTCGGGCTCAATGCTGACAGCACAGTGCCTGCTTGGGTGTTTGTCTCTCCCTCTCTCTCTCTGCTCCTCCAATGTGTGCTTTCTGTCTTTCTTTCAAAAACAAATAAACTTAAAAGAAAAGAAGAGAAAATGGCAAATTGCTTCTGAAATGTTGGCCTACTTACTCCATCTCTTAGAAACCAGAAAGAAAGCAACATTTCTGTCTTCAGTTGCTCAGCTGTGAGGGTAGCTAGGGAGCCTGTGGAGAACAGACATAACCAGTGTGGGTGTCAAATTGTGCTTTGCCTACTTTGAGAACTGGTGCATATGCTTCTAGTAGATCTCCATTTGATACTTCTGGCATTTACAAAACTTGCCTCAGTGGAATACACTATCAGCATGGAGCAAGTATGATAGAAATGAAAACCCATGTCATGCGACAATTTGCATGTATGTGTGTATACAAATGCATAACAGACATGTGCGGATATTTGTTCCTGTAATCCATCTGTATAACTCTATATTTAACTGAAGAAATCTTTGTTCTTTTTCACTATCTTATATGCACACACATGTAGGTGTGTTCAGAATCATTTATAACCCTGGCCTATTAACTCCTGCCCCACTTATTTCTACTTCTTTGCTACAAAGGCTAGCTGTGCTCACCCCATCTCATCTCTAGAGTAGTATGCCTCTTCCCGTGGACACTCATTGTTGCAAACAACGCTTCCTAATGTCTGAAATCTAACTGATTTCTTCCTACCTGGCCTACCAACTTCAAAACTTCTAGTCCTGTCTGTACTGCTTACCTTTCCAACTCAATCCCTTATCAGAGTTGAGACTTTTCTCTTATCCTTCATGATTGGCCCTGTTCATCTGCTCATACCTATAATTATGTTCCAAGGAGATAAGACTTATCATTTCCCCCCTTTAAAACCTTTGTATTAAACACAACTGCGACTTTGAAAAGCTAAGTATGTGTGTTTTATGATTCTCAACAGAATTTTGTCCACCGTTGGATAATTGATATGCAGCTCTCTATACAATCTTAACTAAGATTTAAATGGGAGCTGTGTGCAAGTAAAATTGCATGGAAAGTAAAATAACGTCCTCCAGCTTTGTCACTGTGATTTTTGTTTTGCAACTCACCATGTCTGCTCTCAGTTGACTTATTTGCTAAGCAAGGTGAATATATTGGATAGGTTTTGTTCTGTTTCAGTTTGTTTAGCAGATAGTCTTTTTGTGGGCAAATACTTTCTGACATAAAGGGGGGAGGGTTAGTATTGTTTTGATCCCCAGTTCAATCTTGGCCTTCACACGGAATGGCCCAGTAGCAATGCCTAATAAATAACTAATTCTAGAAAGTTTAAAAGAAATGATGTTTATATAGAAATTCATTATATTTAAGGGCAAAAATACACCACTTGCCAAAAGTAACTTATAAAGAACTAAGTATTATTCAGACACACATTCCATCTCTTAACATGGAGACATCAACATCTGTTATATTATTCTCATGTTTCTATTTAAAATTAACTGCTTGGAAGTGCATTTGACATCACTGATCATTGGGCTATCCAGTAAAGTGAGGCAAAAAATGGTGGCCATGGTGTTCACATTCTCTGGCATTTGTAACCACATCATAAGAAGTGGACCACAATGTTTGTTATCAGTCAATGGGCTGAGAGAGCTCTGTTGTTATTCCAAAATGTTTCAGACAAAAAGTCGAGCACATGCATTCATGATTATTCATACTCTTGCTGGCTTCACTCATGGATGAAGATGGCTGACTACCAGGTGTAATGTGGCAAACTCTACAAAACCCCTTTGCCAAATCCCTCTTCTCTTTGCTTCTTACTTATTGCCTTATTCACTTGACTGAAAAAGGTACTAGCAAAGCACCAGTGTGTGTGGTAAGATAGCACAGTATAGTGATTAAACACAGAGCTGCATTACTGAGTCCAAAGTCCACCTTCAATACCTACCATCTGTAAGACTTTGATTATCCAACCTCTGTGAGCTCTGATTTCTTCATCACTAATGAAGAAAAATAATAGGACCTGATTATTGTTGGGGGGTTAAATAAAGAGCCTATGTAAGCAAATGCAGTATTATTATGGGACATTTTTTCTAGAAAACACTGAGCTAAAATCGAAATACAAATTGAATTTGTAGGAAGTCTGGTGGGTAAAGGAATTTTGAAAGAAAGAGAGGTTATAAGAGATAAACTCCTTTCTTTGGAGTTCCACCAAAATTCCCCCAGTCCTAAATACCAGGTTCTTTAACAGGTGGAGATATGTTTGCATTTTTACAACCAAGCAAAGGCATTCTGAGAAATGTTAGAATGGTACCCATTGGCAAATGATGGGATACAAAGCAACAAGCAATTTGGGTCTCTGGGTGCACCTCCCCATGGCTCATGCCTCTGAGTTAGGTGAAGACAGTGTTTCACTACATACTAATTTCTGCTGGCTAGCTCCAGACCAACAAGTTTCAGGATGGTCACATCATCCCTGGAGCTATCCAAGAATATCAAGTTTCCCTAATGATGAATTCCTGGGTGTGAATGAGAAATATTCAGGACAATCCTTAAGAACAAACATGTGAAGTGTTTGAAGTATATAAAGCTGCCTGTGTTACATGATTTGAGATGTTCAGAGGATGTATTGCCACCCAAACAGGTTAAAAAAATGCAATAGTATTGAAAAAGATGTTAAATGTGCATTACTCTGGTGAGCATTATTCACATTGCCTAATAGATAACAGTTGCTCAGTAAGTGTTAGTGAATGAATGAATGAATAAAAATAAGCTCAGCTCCTGATGAGAGCCCTAAATTGAATCTACCTAAAGCTTGAGCATGAACAAGGCCAGTGGTAATAAATTTACTGCCCAATCCTAGATTTCTTTTCTTTTCTTTTTTTTTTTAATTTCTGAGAGATAGAAAGATAGCATGAACAGGGGAGGGTCATAAAGAGAGGGAGACACAGAATTTGAAGCAGGCTCCAGGCTCTGAGCCAGCAGTCAGCAGAGAGCCCAATGCGGGGCTCAAACCCACGAACTGTGAGATCATGACCTGAGCTGAAGCTGGACACCCAACCAGCTGAGCCACCCAGGTGCCCCCAATCCTATATTTCTTAACCTCTTTTATTTTGTGCTCTGGGAACACTCTACTTAGAACAAAGTGGTATTTTTTAAACAACTTTGAGGTGTAATTGAAGAAAATAAATTGTTTACAATGTACAGTATGATTAGTCTTACATACATAAACATCCATGAAACCATCACCACAGTCAAGATAAAAATATTTGTTAACTTTCAAAAGATCCTTCCTTCAAGCCCTTTCCAATAGATGCCTCCCTCCACCCCATCCCCAGACGGTCACTCATCTTCTGTCACTAGATTGTTTTACATTTTCTACAATTTTATATAAGTGGAATTACACAGTATATGCTCTTTTAGTCACACACACACACACACACACACACACACACATATATATACACAAAGAGTCCTTCCAAGTCAATCAGTTTGCTTCCATGATCTTAAAAATGAAGAAAAATAAAATAAAATGTAGTGACATCTTTGAGAACCTAGAGCTGATTAATGTTAGAACTCATACTTTTACCCATATACCCTGACCAATTCCATTGGTCCAGCCTGCTTTCCTCTCTCAATATTCATTTCTTTAAAGCAAACAGTTATATATTCAGGATCTGTCATGGAAAGGTCACTGCTGGTATTTATGTGGCCAGAATCCCTATTAACTGCAAACGTTGTTATAGGAGTTAGTCTGTTTTTTCAGGCATAAGAGTGTAGTTACTTCATTTAGTCAGCAAATATGTTCTGAAATATGTATCATTATTAGCTCCATTTTCTGGATGAGGAAACTGGCAAGAGGCTAGAAATATTAAGTATCCTGCCTAAGGCTGCAAAACAAGTAAATGGACCAATGTGACGCAAGGTACAGCAATTGGCCATTTTCACTCCTAAGGTTATAATCCTAATTCTATAAATTTGTGTCTTATGACCTGGTATGGTTTTTTTTTCTTTTTGTAAATTAATTTATATGAAAATGCAACAAAAATGCCATCATTGATTTTATATACATCCGATCTCTTTTGTTGAAAGCAATCACATTAAGTGTGATACAATCCATCCTGAAAAATCTGGGCTGTGAGATACAGGCACCCAGAAAATATTTATTGAAGAAATGAGTGATCCCATCGCCTTTATCTTTATCATTGTCACTGACATCTATGAAACATTCATTATGCGTCATGTTTTTTCTCAGTTCTTCATGGGCATTTTCTGTTTTAGTTCTCAAAACAAGCCTTCTGTTTTATATAACAGATGCAGAAATTGAGGCACAAAGAAATCGAGTAACTTTCCCAAGTTCATAAAAGCAGTAAGTGGTAGGGCTGGGGCAAAACCCAGACAGCTCTGTAAACACTGCTCTTAATCAATATGAAAAGAAGAGCATATGTCAGTACTTTCTCAGTGAGGAAATGACCCTAAATATTGATTTCTTCTAGTAGCACGTCATTACGCACCATTTGATATTTGTTACCACTTCATTATTTAGTTTTGCAGTTTCGACACCCCACCATGCCCTGCCATGTTAGCTACTGTTGCAAAAATGGGATCAGTATTGAAGGATTCAATCCTACTTTCTGGGGCTCCTCACTTAATCACGAATATTTCACTCTTTCTTAAAAATTATAAGTGAGGGGTGCCTGGGTGGCTCAGTTGGTTAAGCAGCCGACTTCTGCTCAGGTCATGATCTAATGGTTTGTGGGTTAGAAACACAGTCTGTTTCTAATTCTGTGTCTCCCTCTCTCTCTGACCCTCTCCGGCTCACACTCTGTGTGTCTCTCTCTCTATCTCAGAAATAAATAAACGTTAAATTTTTTTAAAATTATAAGTGAAAATGGCACTATTTAGAAAAAAAGATTAAATAACATGTAACAGGTGTTTATAAAGACAGTTGGCAAGTACTTTTCAAGAACAAAGTAGAGGGGTGCCTGGGTGGCTCAGTCGGTTAAGCCTCCGACTTCGGCTCAGGTCAGATCTCACGTTCGTGGGTTCGAGCCCTGCGTCAGGCTCTGTGCTGACAGCTAGCTCAGAGCCTGAAGCCTGCTTCCAGTTCTGTGTCTCTTTCTCTCTCTGTCCCTCCCCCTCTCATGCTCTCTCTGTGTATCAAAAATAAATTAAAAAAAATTAAAAAAAACATTTTAAGAACAAAGTAGAATATAATTTTGTGCTTTTAACAGTAGAATTCCTCACCTCCTGCCCCAGTGTACCCTAAGCCCGTTCCTGATGGTCAGAATGAAGTCACAGTCAGACTGTTTCTCCATGGCTGGATTCTCTGAATTTTACAAATAACTCACCTATACGTTTTGAATTGATCTTTCCAGTTATCTCATTCCAAGAAAATCTTATTCCTTCCTTAAACAGATCAAAGAAGGACTCTTTAAGGGTACAAGGAAAATGCCTTATTTTTTTTTAGTTACTGTATGATTTACCATCAAACTGTTCAATAGAGCTTTACTTAATGAATGAATGAAGAAAACCCCTAGCAGGATCGTCACAAACATTGATAAATGTGTAGCTAAAATAAAGAGTTAACAAGCTACATATAATATCTAACTTCCATTTCTTCACTGCTCTACAATTATTTTTTACTAAGGAGAAGAACCCTCCAACTTTTCTTTTTTAAGTTTATTTATTTATTTTGAGAGACAGAACGTGTGCACGGGAGAGAGAAAGTGTGTGTGGGATGGGGGCAGTGAGCGACAATCCCAGCATTCCAGATGACTGCACTGTCAACACAGAACCCAATGCAGGGGCTCAAACCCAGGAGCCCTGGGCTCTTGACCCGAGCCAAAGTCAGATGCTTAACTGACTAAGCTACCCAGGCACTCCAAGAAGTGTTCAACTTTCTTCTCTCTAGTCCTCAGCTTCACTCTCTACCCTTAATATCTTTGAGCCTGGCTAGATGACAAAATGCTGGCATTGAACCTTTGTTTTTCCCTTGAATTTTCTCCTCCTGTCGGCTTTGCATTGCCAAATATCTCTTTGAAATATTTTTCTCCAAGAATCACCTTTCCTTACCAAAACAAACTATTCTAAATAAGACAGAAACGTGGGTATCGAACAGATGTCTAGTTCAGTGTCATGATCTCTAGAGCAAATGTAGGGAAAGCAACATCTTGATGAGAAAGCCGAAGCATGAAATATTTTTCCCTAATCTCAATTCCAGAAACAAGAATTTTTGGCATTTGAAAATGCACATTTGTTTATCATGATGTCTGTGGATGTAAAAATGTATTAATTAGTAGGATAACATGTAGATGAATATCTAATTTAAAAATAGAAGATTATTTCATTAGAACCTAATTTAAAAAAAAAAAAAGCCAGGGGCAGGGAGGGCAGTGTGAGTAGGGTTTGGGAAAGGTTTGGGGTTCTGAAAGCTCCCATTATACCAGAAAAATAAGATACAAGTAATTTGCTAATTTCCAAGACACGTCTGAGGTCCGGATTCTGCACTAGTTTCCTGGGAACTTGCACAGTAACATATGTGTGAGTTAGAGATGGGAAGTATTTTAAATGAACCCCTCCAGGTTCTCTGAACCCATTTCGACTCAGCTCTGCATTTCCTTATTAAACTCCCCTCAGGTTTGGAGGTGCTGGCACATGAAAGGAGCAAATTCCAGAGAAGGTTGTGACCCTCTGCGGTGGGCTTTGTGAGACAATAAAAAGGGTAAATCCCCAGCTGTGCACATGACAACTAGTGAACCTCAAAAGTAGGGTCATTGACTAGAGAGAAAGTCTTAATTTTGTATAGGTTAAAAAAAAATAGGGAACACGCGGCGGAGAGTAGGGAGATGGTAAAATGCAGAATAAGAAATAGGTTTACAGGTGTGGGGGAGGCTGAAAAAGGTGCCTGGTTGGCTTCTTAAACAGCAAAAGGAGAAAGCAATAACCAACAGAAGATTCTTAATGATCTGAATACGGTCACAGATGCCTGAGGCTGAGCCTATTTCAGGCCAATAATGAGCTTTTGGGCTTGTGGAATCATTTATTTGGCTCTGGAGCCGGGAGCCCAAGGGCGCTGTTCATTAGGAAGCAGAAACTTTACCTAAGGGTTGTTTGTGTTGGTCTTTCTTGCCAGAATGAATTGTTCATTAGTGTCTGAGAAAAAAAACCACCTCTCTATAGACAAATGGTTAAAAAAAAAATTTGTTGATAGGGTTGGGTGAGCAAGGGGATAGGGTGCTCCCTAGAGATTGCTAAAGCCCTTTCATGACAGTTGAGGGGCAAATAAATCTGTGCAGCACAAATCAATCCCAAACCACTGCAAGACTAACCTGATTTTAATTGTTAAAATGGCAAATTGACTTGTTCTAGTTTGGTCCAGTTCTTTGGGTGGATTTAATGAGATAATTGGATAAACCAAGTGGTAATCTACTTGGTAATGCAAGCTGGCAATGGTTAGTCCCTTGGGATAGTCAGCTGCACCTCTCCAGGACCATCAATTACTTTGAAATTGTCTTCTGCTATGGAAACGCACCTAAGGGTGGGTACCAAAGTGGAGGGCCTGTGACTGAGAATTTCAAAGAGTGAATGGATCTGCCCAGCCATGTTGGGACTTTGATCCTGTCTTGTATGACATTACACTATAAAGGTTTCTTGCTTTTCCCAGGACATTCTGGTTTAATAGCATTTTAGGAGTGATGATTTTCTTTCTTGGTGGAAACTTTGTAAGTAATGGTATGGAAATGTTAACACGTTTCATTGTTTCTCCTTTTACTGAAATTCTCCAGAAAGTAATTTGGAGAGTTGAAACATGTACTAGCCTAGAGACTATAATAAGATAGTTTTAAAAAATAAAGTGAAAGAGAATAAAATAACCAAAAATAAGTTTTCTTTCCAGATGGAGATTTTCATAGCCTGGAACTAAGCACACAGAAAGGTTTATATAACTGATTAGGGACAGGAAGGCTCAGAAACAAATCCTGAGCTGCATGAAGTTTGCTGCCAATGACACAGGCGATTCGAATTGGACTAATACTCTCATAAAGGGTAGAAGCAATTGGCTGCCGCAAATCAGAAAACCAACTTTGTCCTGGAGGTTCCTTTTAATTGAGGTTAACTGCTAGGTTGCCTTAATTACTGTGCTTTTCCCCAGTACTTCTAGCAAATATTCCATTGGCCCTGACTCTGGCAATATCCATTGAAATGTTGTAAAATTACCAATGACTGAATGAAAGAGCAACACATTAAGATAGCGCCTTAAAGATTGGATTAGTTCTTGTGAGGGCCCACCGCTAATGACTTCGCAGCAAATTGCACTGTAGTAATTTAAGTAGAAGACATCTTTTTCCCAATATATTTGGGCATGGAGACGCTTTCACACCCCCACATGGCAAATTAATAACTGTTTCTAGGTGCCCTTTGTTTTTTGCTCCTGATTATTTATTGTCCCTTTGCCTTTTTATTAAAACAAAACAAAACCTCTTCTAGCACCAAATCTGCCAGGACTGAGAATTCCAATCCTTTGAACTATCTGTAATCCTAACAGTATTCAGAATTACTAAGCAATCGGGTAAAATCCCAGCATGGAAACTCATGGCAACCACCGGCTACATGAACATATTTTTTCTGGAGTATCTTCTGTTCCCGGCTTTAATGTTAATGTGTTCCCAGTGCCTTGCTTCAAGTGAAAAGTCTCTTTTTCTCCCTGCTCTAGGACCACGTGAATCTTTACAATGAACAATATAGCTATTATAACGCTTGGAAAGTGTGAAATTTTGTGAACATAACATAGTACCTTTTTTTTTTTTTTTTTTTTGGTCTATTTAGCTATCCTCTGCCTGTTTTACTTAGCTTAAAAAGACCTAACTTACCAGTGCCAAGCTTAGCGATTGGAACTGACCACCTACAGAATCAGATTAAAGAAAGAAGAAAATAATAGGCATTTTCTCCAGAGCAAATGTTTGCCATTTGCTTCACAACTTCTGATGTCTCGTAATTAAATAAAATAATGAGGTACGAATCAGCAAAATCTGCTTTATTATTTAACCTTGTAACTATTTCCAATGACATACTTCTTAAACTTTGTCACTCCTTCCTGTTACTGGCAATTTATAACTCTCAGGACTTTCATTATAAAAGACAATATTTAGATCATCTGAAAGTGTTAGACTGGAGATTAAATTGAGTTCTTTCCACCAGGGGCATTTTCATGGAACGCTAATTTCTGGATTACTTCATGTAGTCTCGATTTCATACCATGTTTTCAAAACCTGAAAGTTTAGTTGTGAATTCATTAGGAATCTCCGTAAGAAATGTACCAGTGAGCTCACCGGCACCTTTCATCCATATACATCATTTTAATACCTAACAATGTAAGGGGATGGAAGGATCAAATAACTTTTATACATTCTCATTTAATTTAGTAAACACGGCAAAGCACAAAAATTAAAGTAGTGTTACAATTCTCACATACCCAGTAATCAGTTTTCAAAAATTATAAAATATTGCCATATTGTTCATGATATATACATTAAAGGAAATATAACATTAAAGAAAAAATATGACATTATTAAACTTCTTCCTCAGATCTTTTGACTTTCCCTTACAAAGACTTGTGTATGTTGTCAGTTCAATAATATGTGTGTGCATGTCTACATGATTATGTGCTTGTTTTATATAAATGGCGTCATACAACAATCTTTATCTTGCTTTTTTTCACTAAATATGATGCCATTGAGATCTATATATGAAACTTACAGTTCTTACGTGTTCATTGTAACCACTGTATAGTATTGTTTGATATTCTGT
>NC_043702.1:16263862-16307627 GCF_006229205.1 Suricata suricatta | reverse complement strand
CAAACATATGGTATCTGTCCTCCGCCTGACTTATTTCGCTTAGCATGACACCCTCGAGGTCCATCCACTTTCCTACAAATGGCCAGATTTCATTCTTTCTCATTGCCATGTAGTATTCCATTGTATATATAAACCACATCTTCTTGATCCATTCATCAGGTGATGGACATTTAGGTTCTTTCCATGATTTGGCTATTGTAGAAAGTGCGACTATGAACATTGGGGTACATGTGTTCCTATGCATCAGCACTTCTGTATCCCTTGGATAAATCCCTAGCAGTGCTATTGCTGGGTCGTAGGAGAGTTCTACTGATAGTTTTTTGAGGAACTCCACACTGTTTTCCAGAGCAGCTGCACCAGTTTACATTCCCACCAACAGTGTAGGAGTGTGCCCGTCTCTCCACACCCTCGCCAGCATCTATAGTCTCTTGATTTGCTCATTTTAGTCACTCTGACCGGTGTGAGGTGGTATCTCAGTGTGGTTTTGATTTGTATTTCCCTGATGATGAGTGATGCTGAGCATCATTTCATGTGCCTGTTGGCCATCTGGATGTCCTCTAGAGAAATGTGTGTTCATGTCTTCTGCCCATTTCTTCACTGGATTATTCATTTTTTTGGGTATGGAGTTTAGTGAGTTCCTTGTAGATATAGGATATTAGCCCTTTATCTGATATGCCATTTGCCACTATCTTTCTCAAGGAACATTCTTGACAGGTCTCTGGAGGCACATTTGTAAGGATTTCCCTTTCCACGTCATTAACTTTTAACATTTCTATGCCTAAAATATATTTTGCCACACTAAAGATTATGAAATGAACCCCCTCAATAAAGAGTTAATTTGCATTTTTCTGGAACCTTGTAAGATTATGCTACTTTTCACCAATTGTTTGCCTATGAACTGCTTTTTCTGTGAATTGCTTATTAAAGTGTCTTTTTCCATTTTCCTACCTGGCTGCATGTAGATGGTTCTTATAGTGCATAGGATTTTCAAATTTGGTACTATTTCTTTCTTTTACTCATTGTAAATATTTTCTTTAAGTTTTTTGCTTGTTCAACTTTACTCATTGTGCCTTTTATGATTGAGATGTTTACATTTTAATGTAGTCCTAATTATCTATGTTTTGAGTTATGCTTTTAGTAGAAATACTCTTCTATCAGTTTATAAAAACTTATGTTAAATATTTTACTAATGACAGTTTTTAAAAAAACATTTTGGTCTTTAATACCCTAGAGTTAATTCAGGGATATAATATGAAATAGGAATTTAATTTAATATTTTTTCTACAAGGAAAACTAGCCTTTGCTGACATGTGATGCTGTTTGTCATACACCAGATTGCCATGCATGTTTGGTCTTCCTATGGACTCTCAATTCTGTGGCATTGAGTCCTTTATCTAGTCGTGTGTTAATACCATGCTGCTTCAATTACTATTAATTTTTAAAAATAATTTTTGCTCTCTGGTAGAGTAAACCTCACATCCTTGCTCATTCTTTTTAATTGTCTTGGCTACTGTTAGATTTTTATTCTTTAATGTGAGTTTTGATAATAGTTTGCCTATGAAAAAACCATGTTTAACATTTTTATGTAATGCATGCATGTATATTATGTGTTAGTCTTAATATGGGAGAGAATTGACATAACATTAACTATATCCACAAACATGGTACACATCCCTATCTATCAAAAGTTCTTCGGGGGATTTTCAAATATATTTTGAACATTTCTATGTTCTTGTTCATCTTTTGTTTCATCTATTCCTAAATATCTTATAGATTTCATTGACATTATTTAATAGCGTTTATTTAATGTTTTAAATGATTGTTATGATATTGATATTTCTACAATCATGTTAATTCCAACAGTCCTGATGAAAAATCTTATGAAATTTTAATCCTTGGTTTTAGTTGCTTTTGCATTGTCTTTACAGACAATTCTCTCTTTGCCTATGAAAATTCTTTTGCTCATTTCCTTTTCTTTATTATTAGTTCAGTAAAGACTGCCCAGGAACTGTTGAGTAGTGGAGGCAATAGTAGTCATCCTTATCTTATTCCTGACTTTATAAAAACTTCTGAACTTCCATTAGTAAGCAGTCTTTTATGCAGATTAAATTTACGAGGGATAGGAAATGTCTTTCTATTAATAACTGGCTAAGAACTTTATCAGGAAGGAATATTGAACTGAACCTTTGCTTTTCCTGCAACTGTAGGGATGTTGGTATGTTTTCTACTTCCTAATCTGTTACATGGTGAATTGCATTCATATCCTGCCATGCAATGCCATTTTTGTAGTTTTTAAATATCCCTACTTGATCACGACACATTATTCTTTTACAAAATGTTGAATTTGGTTTCCTAGTACTGTATTTAGATTTCTGTATCTGTGTCCACAATAATATTAGCTTATACTTCTGTTCTTGCACAATCTTTTTTTCTTCTTTGACTCACTTTGAATAAGATAGGAATTATGTGTTCCTTGAAACTTCAGAAAGAACTAATAATATACACAGTCTGACACTTTTTATTTTTATGTACAAAAAGTATGTGCTATGTGGGAGGTGGCAGTTTATTATAAATTCAATTCTTCTAATGTTATTATTTCTGTAATCAATTAATGCATATTACATAACAAGTTATAGCTAATTATTATTTTCTAGAAGATTGTACATTTATCTAAGTTTGAAAATTTATTGGCATTAGGTTTTTCCATAGAATTATTTTAAAAGTTTAAAACTTCGCTGTATTTGAAATTATGGTACTTTTAATAATATTGGCATTACTTCTCTGTGCCTTCTTCTCTTCTTACAATATTTTTCCTAATGCTTTGCCTATATTTTAAAGAATATTTTTCTTTGCTTTTTAAGAATCATTTTTGGCTTCGTAATGCCTATTGATTTTTTAAATTTTCACTATCTATATATACTTTCCTTTTCTGTACTACAGCTATAGATTTCTCTGCTTCTACCATTCTTTTGGTACATTAATTGCTTCCAGTTTGGCAAATGAGATCCTCTTCAAGTTGGTTCTCTTGTCTTTTTCACATGTCTTCATCTTTCCTTGGGCTTATCTTTCCTTGGTGGAATGAAATATTTCTCCAAAGATCCATGATTTTATTAGTGGACAATGATATTTAAGAGCCAAAATTAGAGCGTCTGGAGCGATGATTTTAACAACTGAAGTGTTGCTACCCTGGTGAAGAACTATAATATACATTTACACATAGTAGACATGCACACACACACACACACACACACACACACACACACACACACATACTTTGACATGTGAATATTTATATTTATCTCTATCGATTGAAAATCACACAGTCAAACCAATACTTCTAATTCCAATCCAGCAGCACAGGTTCAGCCTAGTTCTCTCTCTTTCTTTATTTCTAACTCCTTTCCCCAACAGTGAGAACCCTCCTATTATTCTTATTGAATAAGTGCCTTTGTGTCCAATCTCACATCAACGATACTTTCCTGTCCGCTGAACAGAAACTCTCCTCACTCTTCCCCAGCTCTGACATCTTGTGCTAGGCCATCCCTATTACCACCATGTGAATGAATGTGCTCTCCTTATCCTGATGGGGTTCCAATCCCCAATTCTAGATACCCCATTGGGAAGAGACATCCTTTCCAGGTTCTGAAACTCCACGTGAAACTATCCCTTGGTAGAGACATCCTTTTTAGTCTCTTTGGGCTCATGACCCATCCTGTGATGTCCTTACTACATGGAGGAGAGGATCTCCTCACTTGCTTGGGGTCAACACTCCATGCTAGGTTGCTCACACATGCAGACACCCTCTCAATCCACTAGGGCTCCTCTCCTCAAGCTGAATATGCTCCCTGCACTGACATCCTCCTCACCACACTTGAGCTCTGACATCTTGTCCAAGTTTCTACAACCACTTACATGCCATCGCTCAGTGCCCAGCTTGTATGGACACCCTCCTAACACTGCTTGTTCTTTGATACCTCATACCAGGCCATTTTATTCTATAGCTTGGTGTAGAAGGTATAGCCTTGCCCAGCACCATGTTCTTTGAATGTCCTGTCTTCATCACCTACTTTGGGCACCAAATCACACTCCAGGTCGCTGTGGCTGCTGTAATTCCAGCACGGACACCTGCCTTGCTCTATTGCATATATTGGCTTTATGTTTACATTGTTAACCAGAGGAAGGGGAAGGGACTAAAAAGAGGAGGAGAAAGAACACACTTAAATTTTTAACCTACATAATTAGCAAACTCTAAAGTTAATTTATATTTCTATGCTTCTGCCAAACAAATCAAGAACCCTAGGAAAATTTTTCTCCAAATTCCTCTCTCCTCCTTTATTTATTATTAACTTATATCTTGGTTCTACTTTAGTAAATCTCATGACAACCGATTTTTGGGGTCATTATTATTATAATGATTTTATGATTAATATTTATTGGATTTACATGGTGATCTATTTTTTTACTCACCATTATTTTTTTCCATCCTCTTTCTTCTTAGCTTAATTTTCTTCTTACTGAGTTCTGATTGTTTGAATAAGGAGTACCTATGAGTAAGACCACTTGTCAGTCTCAGTAGATCTCTTATTTCTTACATCCTATTCCTTCTTTTTCCCCTGGGTTTAGTTTTTTCTTGATATTCACATTTTTAGTTTATCTTATAGTATCAGTCCATCAATAGTGACTTTTGCCAACCTTTTTGGATCTTAAAATCTTTTTATTTCTTTTATTTTGAATGATACTCTTACCTGCATATGGATTTCTGAGTTGACACTTATTTGTATTCCCCCAGTATTTTTAATACATGATTTTACTGTTTTTAGCATTTTCTGCTGCTATGAGAAGACTGTCAAATTTTAGGGTTTTTTTGTAATTAATGCTGTCTTTTTTTGTTGTTATTATATGCTGTTAAGTCTCTTTCTTTTGTTTTTCTTTTCTAGAATTTCACTACTATATTTTGAGTTGTAGTTTTGTTTTGGCTCAGTTGGCTTGAGATGTCTATCTTTCTTCCTTGACACATTTTGTGCTTTCTTTATATTCATGCCCACACATCTCCTGCCTTTTCTCTTGGGTTATATCCAGAGTCATTTCCTCACTTCTAGTTTTCAGTTCAAACTGCTTTTCTCATCTGTGTCCAGGGCACAGTTTAATCAATCTCGTGAGTCCTTGAGTGTTTATTTCAATGAGTATATTTTAATTTTCAGAATCTTCCTCTGGTTATTTAAAAAATTCTCCCTGTCCTTTGTATATGTGGTTCTTTTCTTTATGTATAAGTTATATTTCTCCATTTCTTGCTATTAACCTTTTAAATACATTTTATTTTAAAATCTTTCTCATACTCTTCTATGGATTAAATGAATCAAAATTCAAATATATCTGTTATATTTTCTGTCTCATATGTCAGTTTTCTTGTTGATTACTTCTTGTGCCTCCCAAATTATTGCAGGAACCCAGTATCCTCTTCCTGTGTACTTTGAACCTGGGACCTGATTCTCCTTCCAACACTAGATTCAGAATCGCATCATTAAAGCCTCTAACTGATGTCACTTTTACCATGAACATTTCAGCATTAGCTTCTGTTCCTGATTGACATTTTATTTATTAGTTTTTTAAATGTTCATCTATCTTGAGAGAGAGAGAAAGCGTGAGTAGGGGAGGAGTAGAGAGAGAGGTAGGGTAAGAGAATCTTAAGCAGGCTTCATGCTCAGTGCCAAGCCCACAAACCATGAGATTAGGACCCAAGCAGAGATCAAAGGTCAGTGCTAAAGGACTGAGCCACCCAGGTGCCCCATGAATCTGATATTTCAGTTACTTCCCTGGTTTAGTGTACGGACAGTCTTCTTTCTGGTTAACATGGCTTTAGTTTTTAAAAATTTATGGCTTAAGAATATTTCTATTATTGGAAGCAAAAAGTAAAAAGTGGAAATGTGTGAAAGAGAATTTGAGGAAGTTTATACTTACTTACCTGCCCTATTAATCTAAAATCAGAGCACTATAATATTAAAAATTAAGATGAGAATAAGAAAATAGAAAAATATAGTAATATCTCAATTTATACTACCTTACTGCAAGTTTTTTTAAATAGTTTATTGTCAAATTGGTTTCCATATAACACCCAGTGCTCTTCCCTATAAGTGCCCTCCATCACCACCACCTCTTTTCCCCCCTCCCCCTTCCCCTTCAATGCTCAGTTCATTTTCAGCATTCAATAGTCTCTCAAGTTTTGCATCCCTCTCTCTCCCAACCTCACTTTCCCTCTTCCCCTCCTCCTGGTCCTCTATTAGGTTTCTCCTGTTTTCCTGTTAGACCTATAAGTGCAAACATATGGTATCTGTCCTTCTCTGCCTGACTTATTTCACTTAGCATGACACCCTCGAGGTCCATCCACTTTCCTACAAATGGCCAGATTTCATTCGTTCTCATTGCCATGTAGTACTCCATTGTGTATATATACCACATCTTCTTGATCCACTCATCAGGTGATGGGCATTTAGGCTTTTTCCATGTTTTGGCTATTGTTGACATTGCTGCTATGAACATTGGGGTACATGTGCTCCTATGCAGCAGCATTTCTGTATCCCTTGGGTAAATCCCTAGCAGTGCTATTGCTGGGTCATAAGGGAGTTCTATGGATAGTTTTTTGAGGAACCGTCGCACTGTTTTCCAGAGTGACTGCACCACTTCACATTCCCACCAGCAGTGTAGGAGGGTGCCTGTCTTTCCACACCCTCGCCAGCATCAATAGACTCTTGCTTTGTTCATTTTAGCCACTCTGACTGGCGTGAGGTGGTATCTCAGTGTGGTTTTGATTTGTGTTTCCCTGATGATGAGTGGTGTTGAGCATCGTTTCATGTGCCTGTAGGCCATCTGGATGTCCTCTTTGGAGAAGTGTCTGTTCATGTCTTCTGCCCATTTCTTCACTGGGTTATTTGTTTTTTGGGTGTGGAGTTTGGTGAGTTCCTTGTGGATTTTAGATACTAGCCCTTTATCTGATATGTCATTTGCAACTATCTTTTCCCATTCTGTCAGTTGCCTATTAGTTTTCTTGATTGTTTCCTTTGCCGTGTATAAGCTTTTTATCTTGATGAAGTCTCAAGAGTTCAGTTTTGCTTTCATTTCCCTTGCCTTTGAGGATGTGTCGAGTAGGAAATTGCTGTGATGGAGGTCTAGGAGATATTTTCCTACTTTCTCCTCGAGGGTTTGGATGGTTTCCTGTCTCACATTCATGTCCTTCAGCCACTTTGAGTTAATTTTTGTGTATGGTGTAAGAAAGTGGTCTAGTTTCATTCTTCTGCATGTTGCTGTCCAGTACTCCTAGCACCACCTGCTATAGAGGCAGTCTTTTTTCCATCGGATACTCTTTCCTACTTTGTCAAAAATTAATTGGCCGTACATTTGTGGGCCCAGTTCTGGGTTCTTTATTCTATTCCATTGGTCTATGAGTCTGTTTTTGTGCCAATACCATACTGTCTTGATGATGACAGCTTTGTAGTAGAGGCTAATGTCTGGGATTGTGAAGCCTCCCGTTTTGGTTTGCTTCTTCAATATGACTTTGGCTATTTGGGGTCTTTTATGGTTCCATACGAATTTGA
This sequence comes from Suricata suricatta, assembly GCF_006229205.1. NCBI lineage: Eukaryota > Metazoa > Chordata > Mammalia > Carnivora > Herpestidae > Suricata > Suricata suricatta. Next base: position 16,300,038 of record NC_043702.1, on the reverse strand, counting down.
GGATAGTTTGTTCTAGCTTTGAGAAGAACGCTGGTGCAATTTTGATGGGGATTGCATTGAATGTGTAGATTGCTTTGGGTAGTAATGACATTTTCACAGTGTTTATTCTTCTGATCCATGAACAGGGAATGTTTTTCCATTTCTTGGTGTCTTCTTCAATCTCTTTCATAAGTTTTCTATAGTTTTCATCATATAGGTCTTTTACATCCTTGGTTAGGTTTACTCCTAGGTATTTGATGGTTTTTCATGCAATCGTGAATGGGATCAGTTTCTTGATTTGTCTTTCGGTTGCTTCATTTTTGGTGTATAAGAATGCAACTGATTTTTGTACATTGATTTTTTTGCCCTGCAACTTTACTGAATTCATTGATCAGTTCTAGAAGGCTTCTGCTGGATTCTGCCAGGTTTTCCATGTAACATCTCTTGTTACTGTCTTTACTTTAAAGTCCAGTTTTTCTGATATAAGTATGGCTACTCTGGCTTTCTTTTGGCTTCCAGTCGCATGATAGGTATTTCTCCATTCCTTTACTTTCAACCTGTAGGTGTCTTCAGGTCGAAAATGAGTCTCTTGTAGATAGCAAATAGATGGTTTTTTTTTTTTTTAATGGATCAAAAAATCTGTTACCCTGTGTCGTTTGGTTGGAGCATTCAGTCCATTTACATTCAGTGTTATTATTGAAAAATGTGGGTTTAGAGTCATTGTGTTCTCCCTAGAATTCATGTTTATAGTGGCATCTCTGGCACCTCGTATTCTTTGCAACATTTCCCTCATAGAGTCCTCTTAGGATTTCCTGTAGGGCTGGTTTGGTGGTCATGAATTCTCTCAATTTTTGTTTATTTGGGAACACTTTTATCTCTCCTATTTTGAATGGCAGACTTGCTGGATACAGGATTCTTGGCTGCATGTTTTTTCTGCTCATCACATTGAAGATCCTGCCATTCCTTCCTGGCCTGCCAAGTTTCATTAGATAGGTCTGTAACCACTCTGATAGGTTTCCCTTTGTATGTGAGGGCCCTTTTCTCCCCAGCTCCTTTCAGAACTCTCTCTTTATCTTTATGTTTTGCCAGTTTCACTATGATATGTCCTGCTGAAGGCCGATTCAAATTATGTCTTAAGGGGGTTCTTTGTGCCTCTTGATTTTGAATGTCTATTATTTCCCCAGATTTGGGGAAATCTCAGTTATTTGGTCTAGTATCCCTTCAGGACCTTTCTCTCTGTCTTCCTCTTCAGGAATTCCTATGATACGGATGTTGTTCTGTTTGACTGTGTCACTCAGGTCTCGAATTCTCCTTTCCTGCTCCTGAATTAATTTCTCTCTTTTTTATTCAGCTTCCTCTTTTGCTATAACTATTATCTTCTAATTCACCTATTCTTCTCTCTGCCTTGTCAATCCTTGAGGTGGCTGCCTCCATTTTGTTATTCACCTCATCTATAGCCTTTTTTTAACTCATCACACCTATTTTCAAAGTGCCTAGTAATTGTCTCAGTTGCTTCTTTGATGGTTTTTTTCAATCCCAGCGATTAATTTTATGGCAAGTTTGTTAAATTCTTGATCCAGTATGTTGTCTAGATCTGCCTTGAGCAGTTCTGTGGCTGCGACTTCATCCTGGTGGTTCTTCAGAGGAGAGTTCCTTCGTTTTGTCACTTTTGCTAGTTTTCTATCTCTTCTCAGTTTTAGAAAGCTCATTGTATACTGTGCACCTGTTAATATTTCTCTGTTAAAGGAGGCTTATTGATTTTCCAGGGCATGTCATTTCAGGAAATATTCTTTTTATGTTGTCTATCAGTTTCTCTTGTTGTGTCTTTGAATATTTTATTTCCCTACTCAGCAATATTTGGGACTCACCGTCATGCACACTTTGGCTTGTTTCTTGGTGTAGCCCTAAGAAGGAAAACAGACAGACAAACACAGAGGGAACAGAAGCACACAAACGCACAGACTAATCAAACAAACAAACACATTAAAAGGAGGAAAGAAAAGAAAGAAAATGCAGAGGAAAGGGACAAAAAGAAGAGAAGAAGAAAAAAAAGGGGGGTCAGCAACAACAAAGGACAGTGGACAGTCTAAAAGTGCATGACTAGTTGAGGGGAGAGGTAAGGATGAGATACGGGAGAATATATCTGGATTGCAAGAAGCTAAAAAAAGGGAGAAAGGAGAAAGGAAAATAAGTAGTAAAAATGTTAAAAAATTTAAGTAAATAAGGAATAATAATAAAAAATAAGTTCAAAAAAGAAGAAAAAATAAAAAATGAAAAAAAGTAAAAAATGAAGAAAAAAAGAAAAAGAAAAAGAAAAAAGCAGCAGCTCCCCCTCGTGGATAGGCATGGTTTGGTGTGGTAGGTCTTGGAGGCTGCTCTCAGAGGCTCTGCCTTAGTGTCTGCAGAGAGTAGAATGGTGGCATACCAAGCTCCACTGGAACTAAGCACTGTAGGCCATGCTAATGAGTTCGATCTCCTTGTGCCATGGTTGAGCCAAGTTGTATTTTCCAGGCATGCCTCTGTTCAAAGTTCTAGTCCATGCACTTTTATACTACCACAGATGAGATGTATTTGCTTTGGTGGCTGCCTTGTTAGGGGGAGGGATCAGTTTGTCTTGGCTCAGGCAGGGATTTCAGCTGCCCCTGCCTGAGGCGAGGTGTGCCACCTGAGGCAAGGTGCACAGCAGGAGGTGAAGGGCATGCCCTCACAGACACAACTGCGGATTCCCAGTCCCCAGCAGGGATCACAATTGCATTGGGGTAGGGATGAGTTTCTCTTGGCTTTGAGCAGCTGTTGCCCGAGGCGCTGGGTGCTGCCAGAAATGAGCTGGGGACTCCTGAAGCCTGAGCACGTGCCCAGGCCTCCACTGCACCAACTCTGCTGGGATCACATAGGGGTGGGGGCTATTTTTTCCCTGTTGGCACCTGGGATTTGAGATTCGCCCGGCCAATGCTGGGGGTGAGATGAGCTGTGAAATGAGGTGCATGCTCCCACTCCCAAAACTGAGGTCGAAGTGATCGCCCCTGGCCCCGCAGTGGCTGCTGACTCCCCACCAAGAAGGCACAGGGCTGGAAGCTGTTCTTTCCCTTGTGCCACCTGGGTTCAGGATTTGGGCTACCCCACAGTTATATATGGAGTGAGAGTTTCTCTCTCTGAGCACAGTTAAACATTCTTTATCTCTTCCCCAGAGACAGTACAATGAGTGTGTTCAGCCTTTCTGTCTCTTCCCTTTGTCTCTTGGGCTCCACGCGCTTGCCCCGTGTTTGGCTGGGACTCCCACCTCCCCTGCCCATCTCGGGCTGGCCAGTTTTCCAATCTCCCCAGTTCACTCTCACTCACTCAGGTATCTTTGAGGCTCTCTTCTTTCTGGAGTCTGTATTTTCTCCTTCTGCTCTTGCAGATGAGAGTAATGTCCTTCTCAGTTTGATAGATGTGGCAGATGAAGTTTACAGAGCTCCCATCCTCTCCGCCATCTTGGCTCCTCTCCTCATTGCAAGTTTGAGGGGCACCTGGGTGACTCCATGAGATGAGTGTCCAACTTTGGTTCAGGTCATGATGTGATGGCTCATGAATTTGAGCCCAATGTGGGATCTGTGCTGACAGCTCAGAGCCTAGAGCCTGTTTTGGATTCTGTTGTCTCCCACTCTCTCTCTGCCCCTCCTCCAATCCTATATGTCTTTGTCTCTCAAAAATAAACATTTAAAGTTTTTTGAATTAAGAGCTAAAAATTAGGTTTTTCATATTTTTGAAGGAAGTACAATCACTAGAAAAAACATGATAGGCTTTAAATTATTTAAACACATAGTATATCTGTAAAGTGTTTTTTTTTAACACTTCTTATTTGTGATATATGTTTCTGTTAATTATAAATGACACGTTGGTCAATGACCTGTGAGTGATACAATCTTTAGCATTCCTGGCTTTCATTGTCATAATTACTACCTTTTTTAGTGGAAACATTGTTTTCCTTTCTTGGTTCAAGAGTCTCTTTTTGGGGCACTTGGGTGGCTCAGTTGGTTAAGTGTCTGACTTTGGCTCAGGTCATGTTCTCACGGTTCATGGGTTTGAGCCCTGCATTGGGCTCTGTATCAACAGCTCAGAGTCTGGAGCCTGCTTCAGATTCATGTCTCCCTCTCCCTCTGCCCCTCCCCCTCTCATGCTCTGTCTATGTCTTTTAAAAATAAATAAATTTTTTAAAAAAAGAATCTCTTTCCCCTTTCAAATTTGTGAGGTCATGGAAGACTTCTATGGTTTCGTTCATGGTTTTAGTAAAGTACAGATGGGTTAAAGCAATGCTTTTTCCCTAAGGATATTTACCACTTAGATGAAACAGAGGAAGACAGGATAGAAGAATATATCTGTCATGGTAGAATTTTCAGCTCAGAGAAATAATAGGGCATTTGTAGGCTTAGGTTTACCTTAATAAGTTTCCTAAAATTGTGTTATGCAGATGATTGCCCCTGACCAAAGGCCAGATATACTACCAATAAAAATAAAATTTAGTACTCATGGTCTCTTAGGACACGTTACTGGTGCAGTTTGAAAATATTAAAATATATTTTAAGTGTTTTCAAATAATTATTTTGGAATTTCTCATATTTTGAAAAATATGCTTTAATTTCCATCTGCTTTAATTTATGAGCTTTTTATCATAAGCTTAAAATATAGTAAAAAGGTGACTAAAGTTTATTATAACTTCATTATACATCTTCTAAGTAATCAAGGATACATAAATATTGAATTGTATGATGCAGTTATAGGCCAGACATTCTACTAGACATTCTGAAATATTGTTTTCTTTTTTCTCTCCTTCTTTCCTTCCTTCCTTCATTCCTTCCTTCCTTCCTTCCTTCCTTCCTTCCTTCCTTCCTTCCTAAAGATTTTATGCTTAAGTAATCTCCACTCCAACTGTGGAGCTTGACCTCACAACTTCAACATTAAGAGTTCTGTGCTTTGCCTACTGAGCTAGCCAGGCACTTCCCCTACTGTAGAGTTTTTTACTCTTTTTGTTCTTATTTTTTAAGAAAATAAATATGTAATGAAGTGGGGCTCTTTTCACTTCCTTTTTTAAAATATTATTTTTATTTATTATGTGTCCAACATTGAACTAAGTGCTATACAAATATTAACTAATTTATTTTTCTTTATTTTATTTTTTCAGCATGATAAAGGTATTCTTTAATCCTTATCAGTGATTTTGCCCATCCCCCGACTCTTCTTCCCTCTGGTAACCATCAGTTTGTTTCTCACTGCTTTAATAAATTAATAAGAGATCTCAATAGTTTTCCCAGAAAAAGTTTGCATAAAATTTGGAGGTACTGTAACCCTAAATTCCAAATCAGAACCGAGGTCATAATTTCTGATTCTAGAACATCCAATTGTTTGTAGCATGCAGCTAAAGCTGACCCTAAGTCATCACAGAAATAGAACAGTTAAGTTTCTTTTTAAGGTGATGTTATCTTGTTCTTTCCAATCTTTCCATGTTTTCTGAAATCAGATGTGTAAGGTCACATATAGTAATTTAAATTCTGGGCCCCTGATCCAAACAAATAAAAATAGCAGATGACTGATTTCTTTATGTAATCCACAAAATCGCTGATTTATCGTGGAGAGACACCCTTTTCTTCCCAGGCTTCTGCACCCTCACGTCCCTCCCATATACTTTTTTGCTGCCCACTTGTATCAGTTGACATTTTCCCCAAGGGTTAGATCCAACATTCTATAATATATTTTTTTTCTGAATCCCTTTTGCACTTTTAGATTCATGCAATTTTAGAGTGAACTAGACTGCAGGGACAAACATTCCTCTGTGAAATTAAATCTAAATCTATTTCTGGTTACTATTCTGTGACCCTCCAATTTAAGTATATCTATTTCCTTCATTTTCTGTGTTACTCACACACACAAAAGCTCTATTTGGCATATATTTATTTACAAAGCTAATAAGATGAAGTGTATTTTTAAAATTTTTTTAAAAGAGAAGAGTCTTTTGAAAACTTTTAAGATAATGACGATCTTTCATGGGTATTGAGAATCACTATTTTTCATATGTTATATATTCTTTTTTTAAATTGTGTTTTATTTTTGATACAGAGAGAGACAGAGCATGAGAGGGGGAGGGGCAGAGAGAGAAGGAGACACAGAACTGGAAGCAGGCTCCAGGCTCTGAGCCAGCTGTCAGCACAGAGCCCGATGCGGGGCTTGAACCCACGAATGTGAGATCTGACCTGAGCCGAAGCCGGAGGCTTAACCAACTGAGCCACCCAGGCGCCCCATATGTTATATATTCTTATTGAACCAACTCTCCTGGAACATTGTTTGTTGTGAATTAATGCCATTTTGCACTCTAATAACGCTTTTAGAATAGTATGGCCTTTTATAAAATCAGAATAACTTACTTCTATGTAGTAAGTAATTTATTTTATCCAGTAAAAGGTGTCTATGAGGTTAAAAGTGATGTTCACTATAATTTAAACAAATCCACTTGGCTTTTTTTTTTTTAACAATCCACTTGGCTTTTTAGAGATGATATTTATTATGACCTGTATCAGAAACAGAAGAACAAAATCTGAAGTTTCGAAACAAAACTTTATTTTACTTAGCAAACAAAGGAACATTAACATTATTAACCATGAGACATTCTTGAAGGATATTCTCACCAAAAAACATACTAGGTTTCATGAGCTTCAACTTAGGAGGGAAAAAGCTCTACTTTTCATATAAATATCTTGATGCTCATTAGGAATAATCATTTTAATGATTTCCTAAATTGAAGGAATGTATTGTAGTTAATGAAGCTTATATTCATCATTAAGAAAAGGCGAATTTGCTCTCATGAAATTTCCTACATTGTTAAAAGATGTAGCATTGATCATACTGCTGTGGATGTGTGCTGAGACGTGGAGCCTGGCTTTACCTATGGCCACTGAATAATGTGGAGGATTTGTATAAATTACATTAGTGCAGATTCTAGAAAGCTGTGAACAGTTCTTTTTAGGGGAATCTCAATACGTGGAGATCAAGAGCCATCTTTGAATTACCTGTAATCAGTTCTTTTACATACATAAAATATACCTTAATTCTGCCACAGAGCTCTTTAGGTTTTCCATTTTCTATGGCACATGTGTTTATGTGTGTGTACACATGCATGCTTTCTTATCTGATCATGTTTTGCACTCAGGACTAATCTTCTCTGCTGAAGAATGGAAGACCTCACTTCCGCGGCAGTCAGGCTCATAGGCATTGTGTTAGAGGAGTCCTGGGTCCTGGCAGCATGTCTGCTGTTTCCTACCTCTGTGATCATGGATGAATATCCTAAATTCTTTAAATCTCAGTTTCTTCACACGTACAGAGGACAGGGTGACCGACCACCCCAGTTAGGAAACAAGAAGTTTCCTTCTGAACAGATCTTTCAATACTAAAATCAGAAGAGACCAAGGAAAACTGGGATGATTTGGTCACCCTCGCAAAGGCTGATATGAAAGTATACACCATTATTGGTGTGCTGGAGCCAGCTCTTACTAGCTGTGACACCCAGTTTTTTAGTAAGGAATTCTGTGGGACAGTTATTATATATTCAGAAATTTTGTGATCTTTTGATAGCTTGGAACCATCCATGTTGGGGGTGTTTCCACCATTGTAATTAGCAAATGCTCCAAATAATGGGTCTTTTTTCCTCCCCAGTTACCTAGCAGACCATTGCCTAACAAACAACAAGGCTGATGACATTTCTAATTTAAACAATCCATGTAAAATGCTTAGTGAAGTGCATGATACAGAGTAAGTGCTCATTCAGTGCCACCAATTCATCATTTATTATTATCATTATTAATTTACATTGACAATCAACAAATATATGTTAACTGAGCTTAATTCTGCCAGGAGTCACTTCCTATGAATTCTTTCAATGGATTTTTTTTAATGAATCCAGAAGGTAGATGACATTTATTGTCTAGATCTTTAAATTGGTGGTTTTCTCCATCTCCTTTTCTTATGAATTCTCTCTTTGTGAGCCTAGAAAGATCCTTTTCCCAGATCTGCTATGGTCAGTCTTCAAACTCTACATGTCTAGTTAGAACAGTGACTCTAGCACCAGGAACACATGAGTAATTGTGGATTGGTGCTGTGTACAAAGCATGGTAAATTGGATTATGCTAATCAAGTCTTCAGAGAGGACATAAGAGGTGGCTCCCTGGGCTGTGACTGTGGCCACCACCACATGGCTTGCCCTTCCCCACTGCCCAGATCTTGCTGGTCTGATCTCCAAAGCTGCTAGAAATTTTTACTTTTAGTCTTTGAATTATGAGATTTGAGACATATCTTTAAATGCAAATCTATTACTGGGGAAATGCAGCACATTACATTACCAGTGGAGTGCAAAGTAGTTTATCAAGTTAACTCTAGCAAGTATCCTTGCTTTAAGTGAATTGACCCAGGAAAGTAGTGAAAGGAAAGTTCTAAAGTTTGGGAAGCTATAGATGAAGGCAGATGGATGGGGGAAGATTGTAGAAATACAGTGGGGAAACCTGGACAGTGCTGGTTCCTTAAACGGAGGGATGAATTTTAAGGGTTGGAGGGAAGAGTTGGTGCAAGAAACAAGTTAAGGGAAATGAAGGCAAATATGTGTCTGGATTATTCTGGATTATCCCACAACCCTCTGCAACTTCACGTTTTAGAAAGAATCTTCAGTCAAGAGAGGTAAAATGGTACCAAGCCCACAACAGATTTGCTGAGGCCAGCCTAGATCTTCAAGCACAAAAATGCACACCTTTGAGTGGATATGTCTCTAAGCAATCTGTGTCTGGTTCATTAGGAAGTCTAAGGTATAGAAAATGAAGACTCTTTGCCTGTACCAATGAAAGATGAAAACATCATAATGCCAATGTATTAGATCACCATTTGAGGGTTTTGTCCTCTCTCTGGCTCTGTCTGGCCAATGCCAGCAGGTGTTCCATCCCCAGGAAGATCAGATCAATCTCTTAGGATGGGGATGATAATTTGTGCTGAAGAGCCCCACCAGTCTCCCAGCAAGGCATTTCAAGGAGCAGTGTGTGAGCCCCTCAGTTCTTTCTCAGTGTTGGGGGATTTCCAGCTGATCTCTCTGATTGCTCTCAGAGAGATAATGTAACATCATACAAGGGGAGTTTCTGTAATAGCTTACATGCAGTAAAAGGCTGCCTGTGGCTAGTCAGCATTCCTGATGTGAATGCTAGCTTCAGCATTTCATACGAGAGAAAAAGAAGGGATGACCGAGGAGCACAGATTTTTGTACAGACCTAGGCCTTCAAAAGTGCTGGGGTAGAAAGAGGGAACACTGGAAGCAATATTCCCCAAACAGACATGCATTAGACACCTAGCCCTTGTTTCTCTCTCTCTCTCTCTCTCTCTCTCTCTCTCTCTCTCTCTCTCTCTCTCTCTTTTAAGAAACAATCTCTGAATAGAACCAGATGTTCTTACTTACATGTTTCTCTCTCTCTCCCACTATCTTTCTCTTTCTCTCTCTCTTCCTCTCTCCAATGGTTTCTTAGCTTTTAAAACTATTGACTGAAAGCTCTTTCCTTTCTCTAGTCTATTCACTTCAGAAAGCATCTGTGCCTGTAAACCTAGCAGCATGCTTCATCTACACCACAGAACAGAAAGAGATCGAAACTTGGTTTGTGTACTTCTGAAACTTTTGTTAGAGGCAAGTATTCGTGGTACATTTTTCTAAAGTGAATAGTTAAATAATGTTACAAAGTCATGGGTGACTTCAGAAAAGAGAGAGCCCTTTGGGGATAAAGAATTGAGACAAATATTCTGGCCAGTGTGAGAAGGTTGCTGATCATAAAATAAAAGATAGTAAAAGTACAAGCACACAGTTTTAGGCAAGGGAAACAAGATCATCAGAAGCCCAGATTTGGAATAAACAGCATGCTGTGCTTGTGCCTTCACACAGCAGGTATTTCCTGAGCCCCTAGTGTGTGTCCTACACCATTCCAGGCAGTTGGCGATTCACCCTTGAAAAGAAGTCATTGTTCTTCTTGAGTTGATATTCTAGTTGTACCCCAAAACAAGTAAATGGTTAAGCCAAACAGAGATTAGTAAGATTAAGAAAATATTAAAGAAGAAAGTGTCCTTAAAATAAGGATGGCCAGAGAAAGCCTCTCTGAGAAGGTGACAATTTTACCGTTACCCAAAGCTTCCCAGACAGAGGGACCAGGTAAATGCCTAACCATAGGAATATTTTGGCAGATTGAAATCAGCTTGAATTACATATTAGAAATTACCTGGGGAACTTAAAAAAAAATATATATATATGTCTATAATTGGGACTCACCTCCAGAGAACTTGAATTTAATAGGTTTGGGGTGGTGCCCAGACATGAATTTTTTTTAAACCTCCTCAGGTGATTCAAATGACAGCCAAAGGTGGGAACGGATAGATTAGAGAACTGTGGTTCTTAAACTGAAGCATGCATCAGAGTCACCTGGGAGGCTGTTAAATCCAGATGGCTACACCTCACCTTCAGAGTTTCTGAGTCAGTTTGTTGGTCATGGGGCACAAGAATGTGCATTTCCAACACATTTCCAGCAGATACTGCTGCTGCTGGTCTGGGAAACTAGCTTGAAAACCACTGGGTTTAAGAACAAAAATAGAAGCTGGTATCAAATGATGAGAAGAGTGATGTGAAGGAAGGTAGGAGAAGGAAGTTGAACTTCTATGCTGGAAAGGAAGAAATGCAGAACAGGGTCACAGACACAGAGGTGCCTCGAGCAGTGTCAGATCGGGAGGGTGTTCCACATCACCATCCAAGAGGAGAGGCAGTGCAGAAGACTAACCCAAAATGGTAGGATGGATGAGAGACCTGGAGGACTATTTGGGCTGAGCCAATGGCATGGCAAGCTGGTGATCTGGAAGACTGTTCTGAGTGAGCCGACAGAGTAAGTCAGAGTAAGACATGAGTGAGGAAGGACAGACCTGCCGAGAAGAGGGATGGACATAGCAATGGCCAAGGAAAGGGGAACAAGTAGGAGGGCTATCCTGGGGTTGGAGAGAGCGGCCAGGTGTAGCATCATCAGTGTATAGGTAATATTTCAGCCATAGGACTGGCTGAGATCATGGAGGAAAAAATTAGATAAGTGAAGCAATCAGCAACGACTTGCCTTGGGAAGAATGAGAAGAAAGCTGAATAGGTGTAGGGAAATCAGATGAAAGCATCATCAATCGGCTCATTCAGGGAGCAGGCAGATAGTGAAGGTCAGTGAAGAGAGGCAGGTGGAAGGAAAAAACATGCTCTATCTAAATAGGTGATGGCAGCTGTTCAGAATTATAAAGTGTGTTTCCAGGATATTGTAGTCACCAGTGTATGTAGCCGTGGGGATGGGCTTCCATTTGCTGTTACACATCAGACATATCAAATCTGTGCACACTAAATCTATCTGTGGGCTACTTTGTAACTTCTGTACAGATGGGTATCTGTGATGCCCTGGGTCTCTGTTTCTTCATTGTGTAAGTAAAAAAATCGATCTCATATGCACGTGTCAGTGTTACACAAGCAGAAGAGGATTAGAGAGTGCACTTGAGAGTTGACTTACATAAATATAATGGGAATCACAGTAGGTGCTACAAGTCTCCTTTAATCAAAGTATAGAACTGTTCTTGATATGAGCAAGGTAATAGTTCAGGTCACACTTAATGTGGCTACACTTAGTTTGAGGCATTTAATATAAAAAATTATAAGGATGCCCAAGAGGGCAGTCAGAGGAACATGAGGGTCTTTTTTTTCTTCATCTAAAAAAGAATGACTGAATGGCTCAGGGATGGTTTGCTTGAAGGGGTCACTACTCAGTCAATATGATGGGCTTCATATTTTAAAGAATGTCTCTAGAAAGAGGAATGGAATTTATTCCACCTAGCACAAATGGGTTGGAGCTTTGTGACGGAAGTTTCCCGTCATTTAATAAACATCTTTCCATAGTCAGAACCATCTTAGAGAGGATAGACTATCCAGATGATAGTAAGCATTCCATCCTCACAGGTGACCATGACCAAAGCATAACCCCTGGGGAGCAATGGGGTTTCAGGAATTCAAGCATGCAAAGGATTTGGGGCACAATGATCATTCACAAGCTGGAAGTTTATGTCTCCATTATTTTACATTTTCTTGCAAATGAGCAGACATTTGGAGAACTTTGTGAAGAAAAACATGTTACATGCCTCAAGTGTCCTGTGGGTCTGATTTGTGACCCATCACTTCTCTGGAAAACTCCACAAGGCATGAGTGACTGCAAATTTCGGTCATGTTCAGTCGGAACAGAATCCTAGATTCTATAACACATTTGCAATGTCAAAGGATCAGAAAAAGAGATAATCAAAAGTAATACTTGAATAACCAAGTTCAAATCCTTTTCCTATTTCTAATATGAGTGTTTATTAATCTTTACCACGAACTAATTTTTATACTAAACCTTCCCAATATTATTTTTTTAATCTTCTAACAATCCCATTGAGTTGCTATACTTTGAACATTCATTTAGCACTTGAGGAAAGTTAAGACCCCAAATCAGAGCCAGCAAATGAGCTTTGAACAAGTTATTTAGTCCCTATGAAAGTGAATTTTGTATATATAAAATGAAGTTATTATTTTTAGCTTGGAAGTCTGTTGTGATGCTCATCATTAAATGAGCATCTTCTTGGGAACTTTTTGATAGATTGTTAAATGCAGTTAGTGCTATAAAAATATGTGAATCCATGAAATAGGTCCTCAATATATTTATTTGTTGATACTTGGGGAGAGAAGTAGAAGAAGGCGTCTTGTGACAATGGGCTTTTTGAGTTGAGAGAGATTTACAATCTTTTACCGTTCTATGCTAAGGAAATAATGAAAAGAAGGATTAAGAAGACAAACTGCAGGAACACTTGAGTGGGTCAGTCGGTTAAGCATCTGACTTCGGCTCAGGTCAGGATCTTGTGGTTTGTGAGTTCAAGCCTTGTGTTGGGCTCTGTGCTGTCAGCTGCTTTGCATTCCGTGTCCCCCTCGCTGCCCCTCTCCTGCTCACATTCTTCTCTCTCTCTCTCTCTCTCTTTCTCTCTCTCTCTCTTTCTCTCAAAAATCAATAAACATTAAAAAAGAAAAAAAGACATACCACAATGCAGGCTGATTGCAATATTTAAAAATCAAGCCTGTAGGAGCACCTGGCTTAGTCGGTTGAGCGCCTGACTTCGGCTCAGGTCATGATCTCACAGCCCATGAATTCAAGCCCTGCATTGGGCTCTGTGCTTACAGTTCAGAACCTGGAGCCTGCTTTGGATTCTGTGTCTCCCTCTCTCTCTACCCCTCCCTCTCTTGTGCTCAGTCTCTTTTTCTATCTCCAAACAATAAATAAACAGTTAAAATTTTTTTAAAAATAAAAATAAAAAAGTCAAGCTTATAATGGGATAAACAATTGTCTCTATATGAGACCTCATAATTTAAATCCTAAAGGTGCAAATACAAAAAATAATATTTACATTTTAAGCTATAGTCAACCAAATTACCTCTCATTTTTAAAATCTGAGAAACATGTTTTTTAAATATAAAAATACAATTCATATCTTATTTCTTCTACCAAGAGTGGTTATATTCTAGGCTTAACTCACACATTCATTTTAATTAAAATCAACCAACTATTGACCAATTTTACTGAGATTGTGTTTCACTGAAGTAAAATCTTGCTTCCTTTTCCAGATACACATATCTTTTCACCAAGCTTATTAGAAAAGGAGCTTATATTTTATAGTATTCACCTATAAACCAGAGCAGTTATTCAAAGAACTATTTGAGTGTCCACATATCTGATAATGGTAAATAATTTTGGTGGGGTTTTCTTCATGTTCCTATTACATTTTTTAGAATATCTTCATAATTGGAAACTATTAGTATATTACTGACCCATTTTAGGATACTCAGAGTGGCCTGAATCATTTATTGAACACTTTTTTTTTGCTTGTTTTAAAGTTTATTTAGAGAGAGAGAGTGAGAGAGGGAGCGCAAGTAGGGGAGGGGCAGAGAGAGTGGCAGAGAGAATTACAAGCAGTCTCCGCACTGTCAGCACCTGATTCACAGGGCTCACTTCCATGAACCATAAGATCATGACCTGAGCTGGAATCAAGAGCTAGATGCTTAACCAACTGAGCCACCCAGGTGCTCTCAACCACTTTCTTATAAGATATGCAGCCTATTCCTTTTGCTGCACCTTTATAAGTGTTTCCCTCCATCTTAAGTGTTCTAGCCTGTCCATGGGTTAGTTTCAGCCCTATGCCTTCCATGAAGACAAGATCAAATACCAAAGTTTGATTCTTTTCCTGTTTTTATAATAATTACTGTGTATAATACCTACTAAAGACATTTACTATTAAAGAGTGGGGCTCAATTGCATTTCCCTTTGGCAGTTAGTGAAGAAAACCCTTAAGTGGATGTCTATAGTGTAAAACAGGGAAGTGTTTTACAGCAATCCTTCTGTTAGAATCCCATTAGGCCTGACTTACGAATCTCTGTGACTTGACCTGGTCAAACTCAGGTTTCAGACTTCCAGAGCAGAACTGGAAATCCATGGAAAGAGGTTGCAAACTTCAATGTCTACAGGGTGAAGGAGGGAATACCATGGAGGGAAATGGGCCAGCAGCTGCACAGAGGGCTTGGGCAGAGGGACTGCTGTATCTCACTCTGGTCTGCTGATGTCAGGGGGCGTTTCAGTCCCAGTCTGTTCACATCTGTAATTCTCGAGAGAGGCTAGGCTGACAGATTACCTTTACCGTAATTCTCTCAACTTGTGAATATGGACAATTAATTTATACATTTGTAAAATAATGATCTGGCCCAAAAAAGCACATCTGCTGGCCAAATCTGGCCTACCAACTGCCCGATAATGACCCCATGTCCTTGAATGTGGACCCCAGGAAGGAAATGGTTGTGCTTGTATTCATTATTTTATCTTCAATGCCAAGCATAATACCCAGTACAAAGCAGGTTTAATTTGTTTAATAAAAGAATAAATGCTGAATCAGTAGATCAAAGAGACCACTATCATAATGTCTGTAGTTTTTTGTTTCCTCAACTAAATAAAGACAAGGCAGTATAATAGAAAGAGCATGTATGCAAGGGTGCCTGGCTGGCTTAGCCAGTGGAGCATGTGACTCTTGATCTCGGGGCTGTGAGTTTGAACCCCATACTGGGTATAGAAATTACTTAGAAGTAAAATCCTAAAAGAAAAGAAAAGAAAGAGAAGCTTATCCTTGGGGCGCCTCAGATGGTTGAGCATCTGACTGTTGATACGGGCT
The DNA here is from genome assembly GCF_006229205.1 of Suricata suricatta. Taxonomy (NCBI): domain Eukaryota; kingdom Metazoa; phylum Chordata; class Mammalia; order Carnivora; family Herpestidae; genus Suricata; species Suricata suricatta. Next base: position 16,284,762 of record NC_043702.1, on the reverse strand, counting down.
CAGGTCAAGGTCTAGTGGTCATAAGATTGAGCCCCATGTGGGCTGACAGTGTGGAGCCTTCTTGGGATTCTCTCTCTTCCCTCTCTCTCCCCCTCCCTTGCTTGCACTCTCTCAATATAAGTAAATAAATATTTTAAAAAGGGGAAACAAAGAGCATCTATCTCGAAGGGGAAATGTGTTATAGGTCAAAATCTGCCTACTACCATGTATGGAGTCTTAGGCAATTCACTTTATCTAATTGAGTCTTAGTTTACTCATCTATAAAATGCTGAGATTGGATTTTTATAGGCTATTTCAAGGAGCCTTTAGGATTTGGGGGAGATAATTCAAGGGGATTCTGAAGGTATGAGATGGGTGCCTAATACTGAGGAAGTCTTTAGGATTTAAGGATCCGGAATAAGGTTACATTGACTTTCTGGTAACTGATGGCAGAAAAAACATACTTACATGTCTGTGTCTTACCAGAACTCTAACATGACAAGAAAAAGAATTTTTTTAAGGCACAGAAACATAAAGACCAAAAGAATGAAAAATAATACAAGAGCAAAAAGAAATTAGACACTGGGGAATTTAACAGACTCAAAAATGCTTCATTCCATGTCAGCCTGCTAGTTTTACATGAAGTGTTGTAGGACTATTTGACTCTTTAGATTATGTCTATGTACTACCTTTAAAATATATTCTAAAAGGATACATTTGAACAAAAAGTTATAGTGTTAAAAAATTTTATAAATCCCTTGACAGGATGAAAACCACCCAGTATTACTGTTCTCTCTGATTATACTTTGTACCGTAGACTGTATTGTGCAGAGTTGTGGGTATGGTACATTCCCCTAAGTCCTAATACGACATGCTAAATGGACACACAGCAATAAATCCATAAATTCTGCCAGTCAAGATCACATTTCTCTGGCCTCTTTACTGACAAAAGTCACAAGTGTAGCCTGTGGGAAGAAATAGTGCCCTCTCTGGTCCTGAGGACCATGAAACCCCATGCTCATCAAGTTCACTATCAAGTCTTCCATTTATGAATGTCGGTAAGAATTGGAGACCCAAGTCATTTGTGATAGTAATTCATTAATTGGCATTTCAGAGCCAAGGCAACAAGTGTGGCCAAGGAATAATTTCTGATGAGATCAGCAATAGCAAGACTGAAGCAATCTCATTTTAGAAAATATCTAAATGGGGCTCACGTGTCAATGTGTCTCAGATTCTTTCACAGCTTCAAATCTAATGGGTAGAGCTGGGTTTCCTTGAGATACCGTTTCAGTGAACACTTTTTAATTCATTTTACACAGCTCTTATTAGATTTGTAAGAAGATACACATTGTATAAGCACTCCATGGTCACTTGAGAAGAGAGTAGTTACGTGACTCATTTAACAGGCAATTGCCTGTTTTAAAAAGAGACAAATATCCTGTGTCTGACAGAAGCTATGCCTGTATGACATAAACCAAATGTTTGAGACTGTTTAAAAATGTCCTACACTGAGATCACCTCTGAGCTCTTTGACAAAACTCACAGATTTTAGACTAGTTAAAAACAGAGGCTTGATGAAACTGTTCTGTATCTTGACATCTTGATGGTGATGATGGTTACATGAATCTACACATGTGATAAAAATGCTTAAAATTAAACACACACACACACACACACACAAGTGTGCATCAAACTAGTAAAATCTGAATAAAATGGATGGATTATATCAGCAATATCCTGGTTGTGATATTATGCTGTAGATTATTAAAGGTGTTACCTTTGGGGAAAATCAGATTATGGGTAGTATGCAGCCTTTCTATATTGTTTTTTGTAACTGCATGCCCATACAGTTATCGTAACTGTTTAAGTTAAGACCTTTAACTGTTTAAGTTAAAGGAAAGCAGTTGCTAACTGCACTTTGTGATTTGTTAAATACTGCCAACTCAACCTGATGGCTTAGTGTCATCATTGCAATTACGTGTACTGTGAGATAAGGATCTGGCACTGATGGATGGGCAGGTGGGATTCACATAGAAGAGTACCTTCCAAAAGGCTTTTATATTTGAAGCACATCATAGCTGATGGCAGAATTTGGGTTAAGATGCGATTCTATTTCCTTCTAACTCTCATGCAAGGCTTGGAATTAGGGATCAAAGGAGTTGGAATGTCACTCTGTATGTATTTCCTAGGAGTGTACATTGGCACAATATATGGTGGTTTTATTCAGCTCTAGATCAGGTTGGTGGAGATATTGGACAGAGGGGCCATTTGACTCTTCTACTGAGAGCATTCGTGCAGTAGATTGCATTAATGGTCTTTATCCATGCTCTTTGCCAGATGACTTTGTAGACCTCCCTCTGTGAATAGAGCTTTGTTCCTACCCCTTGACTCTGAGTTTGGCCTTGTGGCTTGCTTTTAGCAATGGGTTGTTAGCAGACATAAGCAAGGAGAGATGTGGAAAGCACTTGTGTGGTTGAGCTTTCTTCTTGCACTTAGACCATTACAAGGACAAGAACATGCCCACACTAGTCCACTGATCCTAGGAGGAGGATGGGAGAAATGGAGAAGAGCTGCTTAGTTAAACTGCTCTAGCCAAGCCCAGCCTGAAGCAGAGTCCCTGGCTGACCTTCAGATCCCTAAGTAAGACCAGACCAAAACATATGGATACATGAATTCTAATAATGATTGTTGTTTGAAGCTGTGGGTTTTCAGATGGTTTTATATGCAGCACTAGCTGGTAACCACCAGAATTATGTTGAATGGTCTTTGGGTTTCAGATAGGTGGCTGGTATCTGGAAGATGGGAAGATGCTAATGCTTCAGACTTGTAGGACTTAGAATACAAAGTGGCAACCTGGTTACAGAAAATAGATGTCAGTTATTAAAATTGAGGGGATGAGGTTTGAAGTCATGAATTAACCTGATCCTGAACCATCTAAACGTTTTAAAAAATTAATTTATTTTAAAATTTATATCCAAATTAGTTAGGATATAGTCCAACAATGACTTGAGGAATGGATTCTTTAATGTCCCTTACCCCCTTAGCCCACCCGCCCTTCCACAACCCCTACAGCAACCCTCTGTTTCTTCTCTATATTTAAGAATCTCTTATGTTTTGTCTCCATCTCTGTTTTTATATTCTTTTTGTTTCCCTTCCATTATGTTCACCTGTTTTGTATCTTAATTTCCTCATGAGTGAAGTCATATGATATTTGTCTTTCTCTGATGGACTAATTTTACTTCATATAATACCATCTACTTCCATCCATGTAATTGCAAATGGCAAGATTTCATTCTTTTTGATTGTTGAGTAATACTCCATTGTGTATATATAGTACATCTTCTTTGTCCACTCATCTGTCAATGGACATTTGGGCTCTTTTCATACTTTGGCTGCTATAAACATTGGGGTGCATGTGTTCCTTTGAAATAGTGCACCTCTATCCTTTGGGTAAATTCCTAGAAATGCAATTTCTGGGTCATAGGGTAGTTCTATTTTTACTTTTTTGAGGAACCTCTGTACTGTTTTCCAGAGTGGATCAGTTTGCATTCCCACCAGTAGTGCAACAGAGATCCTCTTTCTCCGCATCCTAGCCATCATCTCTTGTTGCCTGAGTTGTAAATGATAGCCATTCTGATGGGTGTGAGGTGGTATCTCATTGTGGGTTTGATCTATATTTCCCTGATGGTGAGTGATGTGGAGAATTTTTCATGTGTTGGTTGGCCATCTGCATGTCTTCCTTGGAAAAGTGTCTATTCATGTCCTTTGCCTATTTCTTCACTGGATTACTTGGGTTTTGGGTGTTGAGTTTGATAAGTTCTTTATAGATTTTGGATACTAACCCTTTATCAGATATGTCTTTTGCAAATGTCTTCTCCCATTCTGTCAGTTGCCTTTTAGTTTTGCTGATTGTTTCCTTCCCTGTGCAGAAGATTTTTATTTTGATGAGGTCCAATAATTCACTTTTGCTTTTGTTTCCCTTGCCTCCAGAGACATGTTGAGGAAGAAGTTGCTGTGGCTGAAGTCAAAGAGGTTTTTGCCTGCTTTCTCCTCTAGGATTTTGATGGCTTCCTTATATTTAAATCTTTCTTCCATTTCAAATTTATTTTTGTGTATGGTGTAAGAAAGGGCACCAGGTTCATTTTTCTGCATGTCACTGTCCAGTTTTCCCAGCACCACTTGTTGAAAAGATTGTCTTTATTCCATTGGATATTCTTTTCTGCTTTGTCAAAGATAAGTTGGCCATATGTTTGTGAGTCCGTTTCTGGGTTCTGTATTCTGTTCCATGGATCTGAGTGTTTGTTTTGTGCCAGAACCATACTGTCTTGATGATTACAGCTTTGTAATACAGCTTGATTGTGATGCCTCCAGCTTTGGTTTTCTTTTTCAAGATTGCTTTGGCTATTTAGAATCTTTTCTGTTTCCATACAAATATTATTGTTCTAGCTCTGTGAAGAATGTTGGTGTTATTTTGACAGGAATTGCTGACTCATCTAAATGAATAAAATTCATTTGACTAAAGACCAGATGAGGCTGAGCCAGTGGGAGGGGGATAAGTGGCATTAGCCCTGAGGTCTGTGGAGGAAGAAGTTAAGTAGGTAGTTTGAGCTTTCATCTAGAGCAGAAGCAAGCAATTTTCTTTTCCTGTAAAGCACCATATAGCAAAGATGGACCATATAATCTCTGTCACTATTCAATATGTGTTTATAGGACAAAATCAGCCGTAGGCAACATGTAAACAAATGAATGTGATTGCGTTCTAATAAAACTTTATTTACAAAGAAAAAAAGCAGTGGCTGGAATTGGCTTTGAGGCTATTGTTTGCTTACCTCTTATCTTGTAATTGTATTATATCACTGAATAAAACTTTTAAATTAGTAATTTTGAAAAATTTAAGATAAAGATGGCAAAATGTGGCATGTTTGCATAAAGTTTTCCCTCATGAGCCAACAGCAGGCATTGCTCATCTATCCTGGAATCCTTTGTTCCAGCTTGAGAATGTCCTTTGAATTCTTTACACCACAGCAATAGATAAAGTCACCATTCATCTATCATAGCTTTTAAGCTACATAAAGGGAACAAACGTTTTAGGAAATACTTCCCAACCTTAATTCAAATGCCTCTTTTAGCAACCATAGAAAAATAGCACAACTTTAAAGAATGATTATGAATGTAAGGGCAACTCTTCTGACAATAAATCAGAGGTAACTGTAATAGAATAGGAAATAATAATAATTATTATTATAATGACAAAACCAAAACAAATTTGTAGAATCATTTAATGTTATATTATGTGGACACATTTACTTTCAACCTAAACATATCTGCTTTTGAAATTGTGAGGCTTGGGTGGGGCTGGGACTTATGGTAGAGAAAATGAAAACCCACACTAATATATCTCTGGTTAAGGTAACACCTGGAGTCCAGAACAGTAAAACAGAGAGCCAAGGTGTGTATTGGAAGGTTGGGGTTGGATGGTAGGAAGCAGGGGATATAAAATCAGGTAAGTTCCTTGACAGGATGATCCATGTATTTAGTTTAACCATGTGCTGTGAACAACAACATGTGATAATAAGACCAGTTGGATAAGAATCCTGGTATCTCATCCTAAACTATGTGGAGAAGAATGAAGTCTTTGCTACAAAGCTGTGATGCCTCCAGGTGTATGATGGTTTGAGGGACAACTATAAGCATTGGAGGCCATTTTGAGGAAATCTGTCAAAATTGAGAAGTATTTCCTCCTTAATGTTCCCACATATGCAGTGTAGATCATTGATTTTTGTAGTTTCATTGTGCACTGAGCCTAAGTTATCAGGCACACATTGACTTCTGTGCAGGCTTCAATTTTGCTCTCAATTCCAAGATATCCCAACTTCTACCCAAGGCCTCTTTGCTAACAGGAACCTGAATGTGCTGCATCCAGTATACCAGTAAGATGCAACACTGGCCTTTTGGTCTAACAATGGGACTTCCTCACTGCAACCACACTATAGCACCAGCATTCTTTGGTATTAGCTTGTGAACAGCTGGGAACCTATAGAAAAGTCTTAACCAATCTCTCCATCCATGGTGAAGAAAACCAGCCTAGAAACTTGCCAGAAATCATATGATTTGATCAGTCTGCAGTGAGGGCTGGGGGATTCTGATGCTGATTCTTGAGAGGAGGTTGTAGTGAGTAGAATGCTCTGCTGGCAGATGGTTAAGGTTTCAGCAGTGCAGTGTCATTTAATGGCAGAAACTTGGAAACATCAGATAAAAGTTTGGGGACTAAATGTAAAATAACTAAATGTAAAAAGTTATTCTTGGGGAATGAATCCCCCCAGAAGGCTTGAGATAAGTCAAAAGGATATAGCTATGACTTTTGAATGAGCCCATGGAATTTTTTAATCCTTATAATAACAGAAAGGATTCTAAACCTCATCAAGTTGGATGAGGTTCCCTAGGTTGGGAGGAGTTACTGAGATCTTAGGATCACATGGTGGTTGGTGGCTAAGAAAGATGTGATTGATTTATATTTCTTTAATCCATAGCTAATTGAAAGACAGAGATGTAGAAAGTAATTGATGCTACTTGCCTTGAGCAAGGATTGGCTGGTATTTTTATTTACCTCCACTCTCTTTGACACCTCTTCCAACATCACTCCTAGGGTGCCTAGCACAGGGAGAAATAAAAACCTCTCTTTCCTTGTCTTTCTGTTCCAAATCCTGATCACTCTGTCCAAAATGGCAGATCAGACCAGTCACAGGTAAAGGTGAATCTACCGGTGACAGGTGCCTATAAATTAGTATGTTGTCTTCTTTACTAAATCCTAAGAAAAAAAATATATATACAGTGTATATGTCCAGTGTGTTAAGATTTGAAGTTTCTAGACAGAACTTAGAGGAACCTCCAGGACAAATACTCCAGTGACCCAATTTTCCAGCCCTTTTACTTTCAGTATTCTTCTCCACACTCTCCCCACTCCTGGGAGAAAGACAAAGAAGACAGGAGAGGTTAGGGCTAAGGGACCAAGAATTGGGGAAATAATAAAAAGAAAAAAAAAGAAAGAAAGAAAGAAAGAAAGAAAGAAAGAAAGAAAGAAAGAAAGAAAGAAAGAAAGAAAGAGAGAGTAAGTACCATGTCTCCTCCTTCTGGAGGAGTCTTTTTAAGACAAGATTTTATTTGTCATAAAGCCTTTCAATAATTATGTTCCTCATGATTCACACTTTTGTAGTCTGGCCAGCTAACAGAACATCTGTTCACAGAAAGTGGTGAACTATAAGAACTACTGTTAATTGTGTTTCCACTCTACCTCTTCCATTTTCCTTCCAGTCTAGAAGCTTAGAAATTTCCCTGGTTCTTTTATTAAGAAGAAAATGACCAGTAAGATAAAGATGTGAAATTCATGGAGTCTGAAAGAAATGCAAGAAATTATTATTATGAAATATTCTGCCTAATTAATAATATTGCTAAATTGAACTTCAGTGTCTAGTTGACAGCATACTTAATGTAACCTACATAGAAAACAATAAAGCTTGTCCAGAGAAATTCATTTTAAAGTTTATAAATGCTATTTTCCTCAGCCCATATGCCTGTTTGTAAATCATTCATTTTCAATAAGATAGCCATTATAAACTAGATGATGGTTCTCCTGCATTATTGCAGGAAGGACACGCAGTATACCGCCATCCGGCAACATCATGTGATGTGTGTTATGACTGAGTACGTGGGACAACCAGTTTCTTTAAAATAAAGTTTACTGTATAGAAATTTAGAGGGAAAGTAGTCTGCAAACTTTAAAATGCCAAATATTTACATCTTTATTAATGACCATATGGTCTTTCTCTCTCTAAAATCCTCTAACTGTACATTTTACTATAATTGTAAACAGTGTGTACATATGGTTTTGTGTTTTGCTTTCCTCACCTAACATATCGCATGCATATTTCCATAATAGAATATGCCATACAATTTTAAAGCTTACAGACGGTTCAACATATTGATGTATTTAGTGAATATTTTAATACTTCTCTGTTCTGAAGCTAATACCCTAACATCTGCCAATTGGAAGTAATTTTTAACTGAATTAAATATGTATGCACTTGTTTCCCGGGACACACAAACCTGAAAGATGTAGGTGACTGTGTTAATATTTCTCCCTAAGAATAGCCAATAGCCCCACTGCTACAATTCTGGACTTCAAACATCAAGTCCCTCTCTTGTGATGGCAGAGTCCCTTTGATGTTTGACCCATATTCTTGGAGTGCCATTATCATTTCCTTCTTTGCCCTCATATAGTTCTTTGCTGATACCCCTTGACCGTCCTTAGTATCTTTCTGTTGCTCCCTTCACTGCCTTTCCAGTTTTCTGAAGGTTGGTATTTCTTTTCTTGTTGTGGTCCTAGCTGCACTAAGATATGGAAAGTTATTGTTCTGAAGAGGGGGAAAGAATTGCTTTCCACCCTTAATAAAATTACTTTGTTGGTCTTGGCTTTTATCCATTCATCTATTCATTCACAGTCTTCAACAAATGGTAAAGAATTTCCAGTGACTTTGGTTCCATGACTTTGGCACTGGGGGCATAATGGTGGCCATGCAGACATAGTCTCTACCTCATAGAGATCACAGTCTTGCAATTTTCTTTCATTAATTCACGTTAGTAGGTTTTCATCTTCATGTGACTTGTTTTTTCAGTTTAGTATTACCTTCCCAACCAACCAACACACCATCCCCAAATATGAGAAGCTTCTCTGGGAAAGACTCTACCCACACCACTTATATTTAATCACTATCCATAGGGCAGCACAGTACACATGTTCCCCTACCAAATGAAATTCTTCCACAACTAGCACATGCACTGAGAGGTAAGGATATCCTCAGCATTTCCTCTGAGCCTGATTTTTGAAGGTATAAATGCATCATGTCCATTTGCTGCCTTGCTCATAGATTAACAATGAGTGTCTACTGAGACACAGATATTAAGACCTTTTTTTGAGAACGTCATTACCAATTTGTGAACTGTATTTAAGATAGCTCAATTTGAATATAAGTAATATAAACGAATGTGTTTCATAGGCTGACATACACACAATTTGCTAAAATGGCTAAAAAGGAATGCTTCAGAAATAAAATAGCTATTTATATTCAGGACTTTTGAGGCTAGTGACAATATCACTGCAACCACCATCTATTACTTGAGGTCACCTGAGTTAAATGTTGACTGGTCAGTAGGGAGTAGAAGGAGGTAGGGAGGAGGGTGAAGTGGAAAATCAACCATAGGAAAACCATAGGGAGACCATGGGTTTAAAATATTTCACTGGGTACCTTCTACCCATCAGAATGAGAGAGGACTCAGTGGGGTTCTATTACCCTAGTGGTCTCCTCAACATTTTACACATGTCTTGAGTACAAGGAGGAAAACCCAGATTCCTTCTCTCCTTCAAAGAATTCTTCATTCCTTTGTGTGTTTACTCAATATACCTCAGCTACTGCGGGGATACAAAGTTCTTCAAGAAGGAGTCAGATAGGGCTTAATTCATGATATTGTCCTAAGATGACTTTCTTAATTTCAGTTTCTTAGTGAAGAGTAACAGAATATGACACCCCAAGATAGGACTGTAGAAGCTTAATACAGGGCAGCTCCCCAAATCCCACTTTGGTATATTGATTATTCTCAGCTGTAGACATGAAATATAGCAAATGGAGGAGAGGTTTTCTCTGAATTTCCTTTGTCTCCCTAAACACAGGTCATTCAAAAGGAATGCCAGTGTCATAAATTTCCTCCCCAGTAGTTTCATCAACCAGAGTCATCTGGTCACAGAAGAAGAGACTAGAAGTTGACACCACACCCAGACAAACTGTCACAAATCTTGATACCTTCCATCTATTCTTCTAAGGGCTCATTTCTCTCTTAAAAACCATTCACTTTCCCCAAGAGGGCCCCATCTCCCCTCCCTTTCCCTATCCAGATGGTAGTTCACTCTACATTCTAAGCTTCCTGGAGAGCTACTCATTTTTCCATGACTATCCCCATGTGTATGTGAGTTACACGTGTGAATAAACTTTGTTGTTTTTCACTTGTTAATTTGCCTTTTATTACAGGGATCTCAGCTAAGAACTCAAAAGAGTAAAGGGAAAATTGGTTTTTCCTCCCCTACAAGAGACAAAAGAGATGACATTATAACCTTAGAGGTTATTGAGGACACATTTAAAAGTGTCCTGAGATGGTGCCTGGGTGGCTCAGTCAGTTGAGTGTCTGACTTTGGCTCAGGTCATGATCCCAAGAAGTGGGTTCCAACCCCAATTTGGGCTTTTTGCTGACAGTATGGAGCCTGCTTTGGATTCTCTGTCTCCCTCTCTCTCTGCTCTTCCCCCACCCCCTCAAAAAGAAATAAAGATGAAAAAAAATGTCCTGGGATATGGTCAATTAGTTAATGTAGGATGAGTTCTTTTTTCCAATCTCTTTCTCGTTCCCTCTTTTTCTTCTTCTTTCCTTCTAAGCCTTTACTTCTCTCTCTGATTATTAAGGAAATGGTAATCTACTGCTTAACATCAAAACTAATTTTTAATAATAAACAGATTTTATATCCCAATATCAAAATTTTTCATGCACACATACACACACACATACACAGATGATTTCACAAAACAGCCTAATCTCTTCAGAATCTGAAATCAAGGTGATGTTCATGATAAAAACAACACAAAGTTTATGATAGTAACAATAAAAAACACAATATTTATGGGGACTTACCCATATATCATCTCCTCTGATCTTTACTATAATCTTGTGACACAGGTTTTATTGTCACCTTCAAAATTTAAGGTAGCTGACAGAATAAAGCAGTATGAAGTGGGAGAGGTAGGATTTGAATCTGACTTCTGATTGTAAATCCTTTATTCCTTCTCCTATGTACACTGCTCATGTCTGCAAATAATTATGTAAACAATAAACTTTCCTTTATAGAAGGAGCAGAAGTATATATCAAAACTTATGGGAGAAAAACCTTAGATTTTCCTCACTATCTTCCCCTACCTGTTTCACATATGACACAGATATACAAACATAAATACTGCATTTACACAGTTGTAGCAGAATAGAGCTTCATAACTTTTGTTACAGTTACACATTCTTACATTTTTTTTGCATATATTTCTTTACAGATCCTTTATAAAGTCCTATGAGATTTTTATTCTAGTCTAGCTAGCTCTTTCAAAATGCTGGCTTCTGAAAGACCAGGGTGGATTTTGAAAACAAATTTAATTTTTCATTTTGAAGATTTGATCTCATCATGGGCAGCATTTATTTAATACTTATTGAATAGCCATGCTTAAAATGTTGTGGCATTAAGCAACATGCAGTAATACATTTGGATGTTAGCTCATTTTAGAAATGTTTAAAAATGGTGCCCCTTGATTTTGTTGTACCTCAAATGCCTTCTACCAACAAGAAAATTCTGCCACTGACGAGGGTAACACATGGACACGTGAGTGGGTACAATGAGGACTGTGGTAATGGCAGAGGAAAGAAATTCCTTCCCTACAGTGAAAGAGCAAAAGCAGGAAAAAAAATGATTTTAGTGTTAGTGAGAGAACCGAATGAAATACATGAATTGTAGTAAGAGAAGGGTTTTGTGCTCTATTCAGCCAGTCCCCATGTCTACCTCCATACCTTCTGCCCCCACATGTTTCATAGACTTAAACAAGCAGCTGGAATCAAGTGTGGGGAGAGAAAGGACCTCACCATTGGTAGATGAAGAAATGACCATGTTACTGGTTGTGAGAAAGAGGAGACCCCAGGAAGCAGTGAAGACTCCCCATTTCAATACACAATTCAGCCAATGTCATGAGCAGGGGATCGGCTGCAGTAGCGATGTGGGAGCCCCTGTATCGCCTGCTTTAGCAAAATCCCTTCTTGACTACACTCTGCCAAGGGTCAGGAAAGGTCTCAAGATGGAGCTGGGGTTCTAGAATTAGAGGGCAGGGGTCTTTCAGACCAAGACTAAGATGATTGTGAGCCTTATATGTCACATTACTCAAAAGGTTAAGCCTTGATTAGTTAGATTGTGGTGAACTCAGCTAGAACAAGTATCTTTCTAGCTGCAAAATCAACTACAAACTTTGGAGTAATATATAGATAACCAAGGCTTAATTTTATCATTTCTTATATTACTTATTTATTATTTTACCTAATTTCCTCTGTAGGTTCTAAGGCATCTCTTTTGAACTAGGATACCAGTAAAATATAACACACACATATTAAAAGCATATTCTTTGGAGATTGTGAAAATGAGTTCAATTTATATGAAATGATAGAAAATGAAACCATCCAAATATCACTACTCTCATTCTTCTCTGAGGCATAAAGTGCCACAGCTTAATAGGAAAGTTACAAATGAGCTACAAGGGAGAAAAAAAGGAAGATCTTCACACATACAGAACGAGCTTTCTTTATTGTTACCCTGATAAAATTATATTCCATCAAGAAAAATTACCATCGTCACAAATTCTGATCATCTGTATTATACCTGGTGATGAGGAAGTAGTGGCTAAGGACAAAATTAAAAGATTTGCTTCAAATTATTACCTTCACCACTACATGTTGGTATACAAATATGAAATAACAATCACTTGGCAATCATTTATAAATTCTAAATGGTACTGAATAGTACATTTTCTTAGATCCACTGAAGAAACGTGAAGGAATTGTTAGTAAAGTGCCACTATCTTTATGCCAGCCTTTATCTCTACTGCCCATTATTTTGCAATATATCTAGAGTATCTCCAGGACAACTTCTAGACACATATTTATCTAGATGACTGAGTATATTCCATTTGCCGTACATTTTTTTTAATTTTATACATGGACCTGCTTGTCACAAAACTGTATTTATGTGAAAATTACATACATACATACATACATACAAACACAAGAGTACCCACACATATGTACCCACATTTTTAAAGGATTCCAAAAATTAAGGAAAAATGGATACAGTTAGCACAGGTCCATTAAAGTAAAAAAACCAAAAATGTGATTGAATGTATTAGACTGAGAAAGATAATTGCACCAGAAAGATGAGATAAGACATTTTAAATATTCTGCTAGTCCAGCAGCCTGGGCAGAAAGATAAATGTATTGCAGCATTACTTTGTCCTCATTTGATAAAAACAAAACAAAACAAAACAAAACAAACCTGAAAGACCAATTTGTTCTCATTCTTGGTCCACAGAGGTATCCATTGAGTTGTATCTTATATAAAGGCATTACTATTTTCATTTAAAAGATTCCTGGGGTGCCTGGGTGGCTCAGGAACTTAAGCATCTGACTCTTGATTTTGGCTCAGGTCATGATTTCAGGGTTCTCTCTCTCTCTCTCTCTCTCTCTCTCTCTCTCTCTGTGTGTGTGTCACTCCCCTGCTTTCTCTCTCAAAATAAAAAAATAAACATTTAAAAAATGTTAAAAGATTCCTATCATTCTGAGGAAAAGATCTAAATACAACGTGTGTAAAAACAAAAAATCCAAGGGCCTGAAGTAGCAACACCCACGTCTCGAATATTCTCATTGAGGTAACTTGTTAAAAGCTGCTCCAAGTGGTCAAGCAAAGGAGTCCTAGTTACCTAGTGAACTATGTAAGATTCTTCTAGTTCTGTGTTCTTTCATATAGTTTTTTCTGTCCTGCTACCCAGTCATATTCTCCTGCCTTCTACACATGGAAACCTGTTCTTCCTTCTAGACATTGAGACATACAAATTGAGATTTGACAAGCATTTGAGCCCATTTGGGGGCACTTCCATCCTATTTGCATTTTAAGATTTGCCTCCAGTATGAAACAAGATGTTGTTCAGTCCTGGAGGAAGAGAATGAGATTCTTATGAGCTGGAGATAAATGGCCTCCTCGGCTCCTACTCCTCAAATCGTCTTTCTATCCCAAGGTAACAAAATCAGTGATGTCAGTTAGGAGGCACCTGATCCAGTGATGTGAGGACAAGTAAGGGAGACATTTGCCACGTTGCCACTGATTAGATAATTTTCTCAGAAACATCTTTAAAAATATATTTATAGGGGCACCTGGGTGACTCAGTGGGTAAAAGTCTGACTTTGGCTCAGGTTACGGTTCGTGAGTTCGAGCCCTGCAACGGGCTTTGTGCTGACAGCTCAGAGCCTTGAGCCTGCTTTTCATTCTGTGTCTCCCTCTCTCTGTCCCTCTCCTGCTGGTCTCTGTCTCTCTCTCAAAAGTAAATAAACATTAGACAAATTTAAAAAATATTTATAAAAGGCAGCTGAATGCAACAATTTCTATCATACACCTTTAGGTGCTACATGAGTTATCAAAGTTGGAGTAGAATTAAAATCATGAACTGTTTCCAGCAGATTTTGTTAGCTATTGACATTTGATGTAGCCTGTGTAGATACAATAGGAAGCAGAATGTAGCAGCACCAACCACTATTTGAGCACTGACAGATGGACCAGAGGTGTGGTTAAAAATGGTTCATGTGTCTGTGGTGTCATTTATGATCTCGATGACCAGGGCAAGTTAACCTTCCTCCACATCAGTTTTCTTCATCTGTAAGTTGCAATGAAGCTTTATCTTCCCTACGAGATTGTTGTGGTAAATGCGTTAGATAATGTATGCAAATGATTAGCACTATGTCATGAATGTAGTAATTGCTCCAAAAAATATTAACTACCACTGCCACACCCTAGTATGACTACAGTTGTTTTTATTTCAGACTTTTTTTTTCAAAAATGTAGTAGGAATGTAAGCACAGAAACTTTCTATGTGCAGTAGAATAGGTACAAAATTAGCATAAATATTTCTTTTTTCATAAGATTTGCCTGGAGACCACCTGCTAATGAATGTGGGGAAATAACCAATGAATTAAAAGTTTTATGTAAAATTGATGTTATTTTCAAGTTCTCTGACAGAAACACTGAGAGCCTTTAAACATTTTTTATCTTGGCGAACTCTATGAAATCTAAGTGCTCTGAAATATTTTATGTTAAAACATGCTAATTTGGAAATCTTAAAAAGGAACAAAATCTAAAAGATATCAGATGGTAGACCAAAAGAAAGCTGGGTGTACTATTCAGAAAGATATTCCATATCCTAGCTTTCATTTTCATTCACTGTGGAGTAAGTTTCTATGGAGTTTTAGCCTGGTGGGGTAATTGGACTATGCTGACGTCTAAATTGCAAGAAAATATTCTAGAAAACTAGACCCGAAAGCAACATAAAGGTCCCTCATGAAGCATTCAAGGGAGGCAGGATTTCTCAAGTTGGTATTCAAGGATTATTTGAATAATCACCTAGTGTACTTGTTAAAATACAGATTTACTAAACTCTAACAAGATCACACTTATTCAGAATTGTGTCTCAGTAAGGTTCATTTTAAAAATACTCACTTTATATTGTTTAAAAATCACTGTGGTAAATAGTGGATAAATAAATGCCTCTTTAAGGGGTGTCTGGATGTCTTAGTCAGTCAAGCATCTGACTCTTGATTTTGGTGCAAGTCATGATCCCAGGATTACAGGATGTAACCCCACATTGGGCTTTGTGCTGACAGTGCAGAGCCTGCTTAAGATTCTCTCTCTCTCCCTCTCCCTCTGCCCCTCTTCTCTGCTTATATTCTCTCTCTCTAAAAAAATAAATAAATAAAAGTAAATAAATACCTCCTTTGGTTATTTTAGAGGATGCATACTTTTGTTAGTATTATTTTTAGGTGAAAGACAATCATGGCCAAGTTGTTTTACCATTGTTATTCATATTTGGTTTTTTACCACACTGGTGAATATGGTCCTCATATCTGGCAACACCTAACCAATAAAAATGAGTCATCACAGCCTTCAATGTTGAGTGCAATTAACTGTAGGCACAAGTGGGAGCAAGCTTTTTGTTCTGAATCTGTGTGATCTGTGTGTTGTTTGCTTGTTCATTGTGTGTCCATTTACAGCTCAAGGACATTCTCCTTAATTGAAACCTGTTTCACTCAGTCTATAGAATCCCTAAAAACAGCACTCTATACATGTGGGGATCTCTGATAACAGGCAGGATGAGACAGGGAGAACATTGGCTCTCTCTGTGCACATTTTTTAATGAATTATTAAATGACACATTAAAACTAGTCTTCAAAGGGAGGATTTTTTTTGCACTCTCTATAGGCTGTATATCTCTTGCGATAGACCTATTCATGCAAATCAGAAAACATAATTCTGTAAAATCTGTGAGTAGCATTTTCAAATGTGTTGGAAGAATCCTTGGTAGAAAAGAAAGAGACTAGATTGCTAGCAGATAAAAGGAAAAATACACATTAAAAATGGCCTAATAAAATTTAAATTTCTAAAATATGATTTCACACATTTTCATTTGGGCATAAATTTAATTGATCACCACTGTGATGTAGTTGGGGTTTCTGCCAAAACTCTTTAATTTCTTTGCAGTGGAAATCGGAAATCATAAAAGTGGAGGAGATAGAGGGAATGTATATGTGTGTGTATGTGTGTGTGTGAGAGAGAGAGAGAGAGAGAGAAACACTCAAATGTTATTAACTCTCCTTCAAGGTAGCTTAAGTCTACTTGAAATTCTTAATATGATAAGGAAAAACAAGAACTGAAAGAGAGGTCTTGAAAATGAACAAGAATCACTGGGAAATAAGTTTGTGCCTTTCAACCTTTTTTGATCCTTAGTACTAAAAGAGAGAGAGAGAGAGAGAGAGAGAGAGAGAGAGAGAGAGAGAGAGAGAGAGAAGAAAAGAAAAGAAAAAAAGTACCCGGATCATTTTAAAAATCAACAGCACAGCAATACCAAACCAACCCAAGGACATATACATGCACGCACACACACAGAGCATATCCTCAGAAATAGCTATCTTCAAAAAAAAAAAGTCACAGGTTTTAGGGGCTTAGACACATATTCAAATCTCACGTGATCTGTCTCTCACTAAATGTTAACAGTTTCTTTGCCTCATATTCTTTGGTTTCTCTGCTTCTTGGTTTTGCTGTCTGGCCTTTGGACAGGCATTTGGATGGAAGTCAATCAGCACTTTAGAAATACAAAAGCTTTGAAATGACTGGAAATCTAAGTCCCTCCTTGTCACCAGCACAGCAGGGGTTCTCGTAGTGGGGTCTGCACTGGCATCATGGTCCACCTCACCCCTAATGATTGAGAAATTTATTCTCCAGACCCCCATAGCCAGATTTGTGGTTTGCCCAATGAATCCAAAGCCACATAGCCACCATTTTTATTGTTAAGGTCATTTTTTTATATACAGCAACACAGAAATTAGTGAGTAATGATTGCCATTTTCTGATTTCCATCCCCCAAACTTTTGGCACCTTAGATGAATGTCTATTTTGGCTAGATCCGGTTAGGAAACCCTGACAACAAGAGTGGACTTCTTTCTGAATCCATAATGGCTTTCTTGTAACTCACTTGAAGTTTCCAAGATGGAGCCTTACAACAATCTAATGCATCACTTAATTTTATCCCAGGGAATCTTCTGAGCTCTACCTTTGTGCCGTTGCTTCTTAAAGTATTGCTCCTTTTGTGTGAAGATTCTTTTTCTAATTTCCTTTCTAGACCTCACTACACCTTGGTAATTGACCTTAAGATTTCATCTGTGTTATTGTTGGTGGTCTGGCTGATGTTTTATCCTCCATCTCCCCGAAGGTATGCCCCTGGCTGAATTTTACACAGCTTCATCCATCACCAATCACCAACCAGCTCCCAGAATTTGCCTAATTAAGCTAACTCATTCTTCTTTCTGCATGTGGTATGGGTTAGCCTGAATCTTCTCGTGTGACAATATCCTCAGGATCTTCAGGTTATCTTTGAGCACCAGGGCCCACCAGATATCCATGCTCACCTCTAACTCTTCCTCCTACCCTACCTCAGGGTAACCTTTCAACCAAAGCTGCAGGATCTGAACTAATTGGATGGAGGTGAGACTCTTCCGTAAAGATTCTCTGAGATGTTGTGGATGTATAAGAATGTGAGAAAATCCGCAGGAAGATAGATCATTTCTTAATACAAATGAAGACCAAAAACAATAGTTTGTAGGTTGTGAGGATGGATAATGACTTCTCATGAGTGAAATGTTAATGTCAGACACATGGGGCACCCGGGCTTTCCTATCACCACCACTACCACCACTGCCATACTATAGTGTAGTTTCATTCATTTAACATCACAACCAATTGTTAGGTCTGGAATTTACTAGAGTGTGGTCCTCCTTAAATGGAATTACATCTAAAATCATTACATGAGGAAAAAATTCTGTAGAGTCAACGCTGCCCTTCAAAAATCCCTTTAAAAGATTACAAGATGTAGCATAAATGATTTGTATTTATTTTACCTGCCATATTAGGCCAATCCGACATTGAAAAAATGTCACTATTTTTTTGGTTGAGTGCCAGAGAAGTAGATTATATTCATTTGAGAACTTCTAAGAAAACTATTATTATTATTAGTAGTAGTAGTAGTAGTATTTGCTGAATATATACAGTTCAATTTGTACAAGTTAAATGTTCTTATGGCATAATACTGAAGTCTTTCCATTTGAAGACAAGACATATAGTTCAAGTAAAGCTAAATAATTTTCCTAAAGTTACAGCCAACTCCTGAAAGAAATAAGTTTATCATTCACATCTCTCCATCCTAAATCAGGTTCTAATGTCATTAGCTGGGTGTTAGTTAATTACTTTCACTGATGGGAACTAACTGGGTGCTAGTATTTTCCTGGTGTCCTGTATCAAGTAGGATTCTGAAGCTGAGTCAATGTTCAACAAGAAAGACCACAACAATCATTGGTCTGTCACGGGCAAGCATGGACAGAAATGACACACGCACTTCCTATTGAGAATTAGAAATAGTTATTTTACTTCTCAACCCAACTGTATCGTCACATAATTTTCAATCCAAGAATTGATCATATCGTTCCCGTATGTCTCAGTTAAAAGACTAGGCTTAAAAACAGGATGAAACTTTAACAGCAGAGATAATTGATTGACCAATTTTTAAGTGTATTTTTACGATGGACACATTTAAAAAGTATTCATTAACTAATGGAATTATGGCAGTGTGTGATGGCTGTCTCTACAGAACAGGTTACAAAGTGCACAGTCATAATAGCCCCTTGCCTCTCAAAAGAGCTGGGCAATGCCCTAGCTCACTCGCCTTTGCTGAGAGGGATCAAGGGTCTTAATGATATTCATGGTTCTGTTCCCCTCAGCCTCTATAAAGCTGTTCCACTTATTCGCTACCCTGGGGATGAAGGGAAAGAAAAAAGATGTATACAGGAAACAGCCATTCAGACACAGTGTGGAATTAGGTTCCTGATTCTTAGGGTACTTATCTTGCTTGACAAAATCTTACCATCCTCTTTCGAAGATGGCAAACACCAAGTTCTGTCAGTTCCCTCAAGTATTTATGGTAAGTTCTCTTTGGAAGCCTCTGGTATTTATGGGGAGAGCCCGGTGTTGGCCCATGGTCAGTCAACGTGAAGGGCAGCATGAGGATAATCTTGCAAGCTGCCTCCCAGGGGGTCTCCTTTCAGAGAGGCAACAGGATTGGGTTCCCCTTCCACTCTGATATAAAAGGTCACTTTTGTTTAGGTTGATAGGAAAAGGAAGTCCTCTGTGTGTACTCCAGAGTAGTCCACAGAATAACCACTGTCACTGGGTCCCCAGTTTTTACTCTTAGTTCTGGGGCATCATTTCCTACATGGTGTGTTACCCATCCTCTCTCATATTTGGTGTTGGGGACTTTAACCATCTAAGGGCTTTGCTCATGACTAATTTAATTAAATCTTTGGGTGTCCCCAGTGGTGGCAGGGTACAGGAAGGACACTTTCTAATCCTCCACAATTAGAGACAACTTAGTCATATATAGTAGACATTAACTCTCCTAAAACACTCATTCCTTGGTCATTTTGCTTACCTGGGTTTTCTCTCTGTCCACTTTTCTCCTTAATGGCCACTGCTTCCTTTGTGGTCCTCTCTCCGTTGCCTCAGAAATATCACACACAGCTCTTCTGGGATACTCTGATAGGGTCTGCACCCCACACTCCTTGATTGCTTTCCAGAGCTCCTAAGTTCCAAAATCCATCACTGAACAGGCGAATTTAATTCTGAATCCCCATCACAGATGAGACTCCTACTTATTTTGCACATCTAAATTACACATGAAAAGCTTTTTTTTAACGTTTATTTTTATTTTTGAGAGAGAGAGAGAGAGAAAGAACAAGCAGGGGAGGGGCAGAGAGAGAGACACACACAGAATCCAAAGCAGACTCTAGGCTCTGAGCTATCAACACAGAGACCTAAGAGGGGTTTGTACTCATGAACCAGGAGATCATGACCTGAGCCGAAGTCAAACTCCCAACCAACTGAGCCACCTAGGTGCCCCATGAAAGGCCTTTTCTATCCCTAAGTACCTGCTGCTGAATTTCACATGTCCCTGGAATGTCAAACTGTCACAAGTTTTTGTTCATTTTAATAGTAATTGTTTTCCTTCCTGAAAGAGAGAGAGAGAGAGGGAGGGAGGGAGGGAGAAAACTAACATGCATTGAGTGTCTATTAAGTGCTCTGCATGATACTAGGAAAATTTATATGGCTTTATCATTTAATAAACTACTTCTATTTCTTTTGAGGCTATGTAATCAGTGTTTCAGCACATGGGCACTGAATTCAGACTGACTGTTTCAAATTCCATCTCCAGCCCTCTATAAGATGTTGGGCAAGTACGTAACATTTCAGATTGTTATCTGTTAAGTGAAGCTAATAGCAACCCATGGAACAAGAACTCCTTGTGAAAATTAAAGCAGATACTCCATGAAAGCAATACACACAGAGCCTGATTTGTTACTACTGCTGCTGTTGTCATAATGGTGATGATGGTGATGATGATGAAGGTGGTGATGATGGTGGTGATGATGATGGT
>NC_043702.1:16257662-16263762 GCF_006229205.1 Suricata suricatta | reverse complement strand
ATGGTCATTATCTTCTTGCTCATCTTACCTCTTCCCCTATTCTTTTCTGTAGTCATTGCAGTTATCACCTCTTGCAGTTCTGAACTGGTTCTTTTCCTGCTTGGAGTCTACATTGCTCCCTGTTCCTCACCCTTGGAGGTCCAAAATCTAGGCACTGTCATTAAGGCTCTCTCCATCATATACTTCTTATAGTCTTATCATCCTTTGATTTTTAAAAATAAATACTGCATACATTAGGAAAAACCATTCTTTCCTATATCTTTTGTTCTTTTCATCCAAGGGATATTCACTTGGAGAGATGGAGTGACTAGCAGGTTAAAAAATCTGGGAATGGTGAGCTCAATTTCCTCTGTCCTTCCTCTTGGGAATGGATCTGACTATAGAAAGTAGTATCCATGATTCCTTGCTTTGGCAAGATGTCCGAATTTGTCTAACTTTGGAATCCATTTCGTGTCTCTGAGCTATATTCTTGAGTCTAGTCTTCATTGATAATATTGTATTTTGCTATATAAAGTATGTAACTTTTGTGTATAGCTTTTTTCCCCCAGCTTAATTCCTTTGAGACCTGCGGCAGGCAGAATAATGTTCCCTGCACCTTAAAAGGTGTCCATGTCCTAATCCGTTGAATCTATCAATATATCTCACCAAGAAAAAGGGATTTGGCTGATGTTATTAAATTAAAGATCTTTAGATGGGAAGATTATTCTGGATAATCCAAATGTGCCCAATATAATCACAAGGGTTCTTAAAAGAGGGGGGCACAGAAGTTGGAGATGTGGCAATGGACGCTAGAGGTTGGAGTGATACAAGAGAAGGATTGTAAGCCAACTGATGCAGGCAGTCTTGAGAAACTGAAAAAGATTAGGAACAGAACCCCAACAGAAGATTCTGGAAGGACTGTGGCTTACCTGACACCTGAATCTTAGAATTCAGATCGCCAGAACTGTAAAACAATAAATTCATATTGTTTCAAGCCACTAAGTTTGTGGTGATTTGTTACAGAAGCAACAGGAAATGAATACAAGATCCATCTTTGTTGTGCATATTTCAATAACTTACTCCTTTTTATTGAGGAACAGTATTCCAAGGAGTGAAGGTCCTGCACGGTTTGTTTAAGGACATCTGAGCCATTTCCAGTTTTTAGCTATTATGACTCAACCTGTTGTGAAATTTGTCTACAGTCTTTTGAGTGAACATACGTTTTCATTCCTCTAAGGTAAATGCTCAAGAGTGCAATTGCTGGATCTTAATGGTATGTACAAATTTAGCTTTGTAAGATACTGCCATATTTTTTTCTTGTACTAATTTGCTGAGATAACGAAATTGAAAGACACTGCAAGACTGGACTAAAAATGTCTTTGACTATTTGAAGCTTAACATAAACCTTAAGTCTCCTAAGCTGCATAAGCTGAAAGAAGGATCCAGTTTCTTCATTGTCCCTAAGGATTATAAACTTCTTAATTGTTTTGGATGTAGTATA
Source organism: Suricata suricatta (assembly GCF_006229205.1). Lineage (NCBI taxonomy): Eukaryota > Metazoa > Chordata > Mammalia > Carnivora > Herpestidae > Suricata > Suricata suricatta. The sequence continues at coordinate 16,262,282 of NC_043702.1, read as the reverse complement.
GAGGTGATGGGCAAAAAGGAATTTCTAATAATGCCAAGGACAAGAAGATTCCTCCCAAAGAGCAAAACGGAATTTAACCAACGAACTACTCAACTATAATGCTGGGGACCTCGTTATACCCGTCAAGTGGGGTTTGATCATTGCTTTGAACAAATGATGGGTATGTACCCCCACTTTCTCTTTCCAAATGGGTGTGTTTATTGCAGTTGTTCTATTCATGTTCCTCCATGGTGACAGTGGAGGTAGCGGTGGAAGGGAACATATGAATTCTCCTTTTAAGTCACAAATCACTGGATGACAAACAGCTTCATCCAGACCTTGATGCGGAGGAATGCATATCTCTTTGAATCCTGACTTTGAACCGAATTTCTCACCAGTTAAGACAAGATAGTGTATTTTCTGTATATGAACAGTGGAATAGATTTTCGGTACCTGGAGAAAGGAAGCTTCTTCTGTCAGCAACTGCTTCTTCCTGAGATTTTCACCATGAAAGTCTACATTTCCGAACTTCTTATAGTTTGGGTGGCAATGCGACCCATTAGCAAAACCAATAAGCACATATGCCATTTCCAGGAAGCTCTGTGAGAACTTTCCACACATTATCTTCCATTCTGTTTCAACTTGGCAGTAGTAAATTCCAGATACCTCAAATAGCAAAGTCTCAAGATAGCAGGAGACTTAACATGGTAAAAGCTCTTAATTTTAAACAGGGACAACTTCATTGTTCTGTGATATAAGTGAGGCATAAGATTTTATTGTGTTAAACTTCTGATAATTTGGGATTTATCTGTTTACAGCAGCAGGCGTTGCCTTAGCTGATGTCTTATTCTGTAAATAATTCTAATACTCCACAAAAATTATGGGGATTTTTTGAATTTGTATAAAAACAACTCTTCAGATTAGGAAGTTCCTTTCTATTCCTGGTTTTCTGAGAGTTCTTAACATAAATGCATGTTGAATTTTATCAAGAGATTTTTTTATCTGTAGCAATTAATATAATAACACTATTTTCAGCTATCCGATATAGTGAATTCATTTGCAGATTTTCCACTGTTAGACTCCTCTCATATTCCTTAAATTAGACCTACTTGTTTTATATACACTGTTGGATTTGGTTTTTATTTGTGATTTAAAAAAATAAATATTTATTTTTTGAGAGAGAGAGAGAGAGAGAATCAGAGATGGGAAAAGAGAGGGAGAAAGAGAATCCAAGGCAGTCTCTGTGCTTTGAGCTTAAAGTCTGACATGGGGCTCAAACCCATGAATCATGAGGTCATGACCTGAGCAGAAGTCAGGGGCTCGGCTGACTGAGTCACCCAGATGCCCCTTTATTTATAATTTTTAAATCTGTAGTCAGAATCTCCCTTGATTCTTTCAGTGTAACTACTCTGCATATTATGTCAAGGGACATGTAGGCTTCCGGGGAAATTCTTCCATAAGCAACAGCCTTTATATTCTGAATAGAAGCCACTTCTGCATTCCTTGCTTTTTTGTCCTTAGACTCTCTCATGTCTTGGCTTATCTCTTGCTTTGGTGACCTATTTGGATCTACCTTCTCTGATTTGCCACACTTACCGTGCTCAGTTTTATGCTCAACCTCACATGTTCAACGCACTCTTGGCTTCAAGTCAAAAAGAGCCCTACCTATAGACTCAACCCCACCAAACCAATGACCTTCAGAGAAATGGAGAGACTGACGTTGCAATCAAACAAGACTATTTGATGTTTGCTTGACAGTCTTTGCTTATCACTCTCTCTGGCTTTGAATGTATTTGTTTCTCTACCTGAAGTAACCTTTCTCATTTCTGTGCTTATAAATTCTACCATTTTTCAAGGTCTGACTGATATGCGCTCTCTTCCATGACTCATTTCCTTATAACCTCTATAATGTTTTGGATTTTTCTTAGATGAGTTTTTGATTATTTTGATTATTGTCATTATTATTATTTTGATTATTGTATCTATTGCTACAAACTTATTGCAAACTGAAAATGACACAAGCACTGTTATCTCTGTTTCTGTGGGTCAGGATTTCTGGAGTGGTTTAAAGTAGTTCTGCCTCAGGGTCTGTCATGGGCCCTAGTCAAGAAGTGGGCTTTGCTGGATTTGGAACATTGACTTCTATTTCTATTCCCTCATATGGCTGGTAAGTCCATGTTAGCTGTTGGCAAGAGGCCTCAGTTTATCTCTACATGACCCTCCACAGGGCTTCTTAAATGTTTTCACAACATGCAACTGGCTTCTTCTAACGCAAGTGATCCAAGAAAGCATGAGGAAGAAGTTGCATTGTCCGTTATCCCTAAGCCTCAGAAAGAAATCATGTACTTATTTCCTCTGTATCTTATTGGCAACAAAGACAACCACAGTTCAGCATGGAAGAGGGTTATAGAAAGGTATAAAAACCAGGAGGTTAAGATCATTGGAGACCATCTTGAAAGCTGACCACTACATTTATTTTCTGCATTATGATTACTTTGATTTTATATCATGATAGATCTAGGCAGAAATTCATTTTGGGACTCTGATTTTCATCTTTTTGATCTGTTATGCAATCATCATACAATAGATCCAAAATGCTTATTTCATGAGAGAATGAGTAGAAAACAGATGATAGGTAATCCAGGTGAGCGTCATGGAAACTACCAGTCCTCCCATTTAATGGTATCATCCAGACACAGGAATCTTAGTCATAGTTCTTGGAAAAGAAGCAGACGTGCCTGTTTGGAAACTACTTTAACTGCAAAAACAAGGCGACCTACCTCTGGCATTTGATTTCCCCTTAATATGTTTCATATGTATTTAGGGGGAGGTGCTCATTCCTTGAAACATGGCATGCTTAGAAATGTTTCTGTCAGATAGAGCTATCTACTAACATAAAATGAATGCATTCCTTTATGGAAAAGATTGATGTTGATTTAGCTTAATAAGTAACATTTTAGTTTTGTACCTATTTATGCCAGTTTTAATGCTTAGTGCTAGAATTAAAGAAATAGAAACTAAAGTGTTAAGCCATTCTTTTTGTTGTAAAGGAACTCACACTACATTTCAATACTTATAAAATGAACATGAAGCAGAGTTTATAGAGTTAAGCCATAGAAGAAGAGCACTGAGGTTTTAACATATTCAATTATCCAGAAAAGCAAATCCATTTTGTTTATGTTAATAGCACTGAAATTTGCATGCCACTCTTTTAATTAAAGCAGTTGAGAACACATGTTGTTCACTTCATGTCTATATATTTCCTCTGGGAACGAGTCAAGCTTTATGATAAAGCATAATGAAAATAATTTATATGTAAAACAATAAACCCAATTCTCTAACCTAGAATTTTCCAAATGAGCTGTTTTCAGATCACCTGTCTCAGAGCCTCTCTGGGAACAAGGGTGGTACTGATTAAATTGTTGATTACAAAGACTCATCTGAAACCTACAAATGGAATCTTCTAGAGTGAAGCCAGGGAATTTTTCACAACCTGGTCAGGTGGTATTTAAATACGCTAATTTTGGAAACCAACTCTTCAACAGTAGAAATCAGTGTACAATAAACAATGGAGAGCAAACTTCTGAGGTTTATAAGCATAACCTAAAAGAAAGAAAAAGAAAGCTCTTTGTACCTTCCCCTGTGATCCACCAAGTGCCTGAAGATGGTGGAGATTTCCAATATATTTCTCCCAGACATTGTCATAGGAATTCTCTCCTTGTGTAGAAGTCACAGCCTGAGAAGAGAATAATGATGCCTATAGCCACAAAATGAGTGAGTACATTTCTACCTAGTCTGGGACAGGAAGAAGAGAGGGTGTTTTAGGATTTTGTTTTTGTTTTCTGTATCTTTGTAAAACCTACCACTGCAAGAGGTGTGAGTTTGGAGTTTGGTCCAGTGATTTCCTCGATAGAAGAAATCCTACCTCTCCTTATTTTTTTAGATACCTAGAAGGCAGAGAAGATAGAGAAAATTTAGAAAAGCAGAAAAAAGGAAAGGAAAAGAAAAGAAAAAGCAAGTGGTGCTGTTGAGGTTTGCACATACTTTCTCATAAACATTTCTCATCAACAAAAACATTGATGGTGTCCAAATTTCTCCAGATCTCTTTTCCACATGGCAGTTAGTCTATTCATTCTGGAATCAGTAGAGGAGAACAAGAGACCATTGTCATTCACTCTCCCACCCATTCGGTTTCCTTTACAAGCAGAGGTATATTAAAAAAAAAAAAAATCAAGGGAAGCCTAGGTGGCTCAGTCAGTTGACTGTCAGACTCTTGATTTTGGCTCAGATCATGATACCAGAGTCATGGGATCAAGCCCTATGTTGGGCTCCACACTGAGCATGGAACCTGCTTAAGATTTTTTCTCTTTCTGTCCCTCTCTACCACTCACACTCTCTTTCTAAAATAGATGATAGATAGATAGATAAATAGATAGATATAGATAGATAGATAGGTATATAGATAGGTAGATAGATAGATATTAAGCATGCTTTCCTCTGAAAAATGGAAAGAATGCTTCTAGATTGTCAAGGCATCATTTTGTTAAATTTCACCATCTAACTGATGTATGTGCACAGTGGTTATAAAGACATTGGAAGCAAAACATGCATGCTTCCCAGTTATGTTATATTGAATTTTCT
>NC_043702.1:16255332-16257562 GCF_006229205.1 Suricata suricatta | reverse complement strand
ATAGATAGATAGGTATATAGATAGGTAGATAGATAGATATTAAGCATGCTTTCCTCTGAAAAATGGAAAGAATGCTTCTAGATTGTCAAGGCATCATTTTGTTAAATTTCACCATCTAACTGATGTATGTGCACAGTGGTTATAAAGACATTGGAAGCAAAACATGCATGCTTCCCAGTTATGTTATATTGAATTTTCTAACCTATTCCTAGCCTCATTTAAACGACTACTAAAGTGTTGCTATTTTAGTCAGGATAACCCGTGGAAGAAAATGGACCCCCAGATCTCGGTGGTGAAACAAGGTTTCATTTTCTTATGACACAGTCCACTCAAGAATGCAGGTGTAACATGACTCTATTTTCAGGTTTCCATGATTATCAAGGCACGAAAAGGGAACAAGAAGAAACATGTACAATATCTTCAAGTGTCCACCCAAAAGTGAAATGTATTTCATTGCCCAAAATGTCACATGCCCACACCTTAAAAAGACAGGGTAGTACAATACAGTTGTGTCCCAGAAGGAAGAAATTGAGAGATATTTGTTAATGACTACAATAACACACGATCAAACCTAACAGCCTCTTTTACTAAGAAATTGGAGTCTCACTTTGAAGCACTTGTAATTTTCCTTTTTCTGAGTTTTAATTTTTCTTAGATTATGTTTATTATTGGTATATCTATTCAATTTTATTTAATATATCCTCAGATATCCTACTATTCTTTCCCTATTTGACCCACTTTTTAAAAATTGCAATTCACATAAATATTCTTCTACTACCATCGTGGTTTTGATAAATATTTACTTGCATAGATAGATAGGTAGGTAGGTAGATATTAATACTGAGCTGTTTGTCATGTAATGGGCCATGGTTATTGTAGCATTGTTTACAGATTGTGTCCACATTGTAAATGGAGCAGGAGATAGTTGTATGAAGACAGGTGCGTAACGGTAAAGGGGTGCCCTCCAGATAAATGAAAAACTCAAATTCAAGCACACTGACTAGAAACAACATGGAACTTGTAGAAATACAAGCTTGTAGAATTATGATCAATAGCTCCTTGCTTGTTAGGCAATAGAATTGGCCAGAAAATGGTAAGAAACAGGATTAGAGAGCTGGACAGGAGCTGGGTCATGGTGTAGCTTTTGTCTTTGTTATTCCCAAGATTATTAAAATGAAGAGGAATAAAGATAAGTGCAACATCTCTACCCAAGAATGTTTTGAAAATGATGTGAGGATTAGAATCATCTTGAATTGAAAGAAATCAAAGACCATGTTCAATCAGAATGACTTTAATCTCAATTATAGAGTACTGATATTGCCAAAATTAGTATCAGCTTGGTGTTTTGTTGTCCCAGGAGCACTAAACACTATGTTCTGTTGGATCTGGACACATGAAAATTCATATTCTATTCCTGCTTTTTGCCATGAAGTAGTTCTATATCTTTAGATGGCTCTGATAACCCTTGTGAATCAGTTTCTTCATAAATAAGATTGATATTTTTATAGTTTTCTTATTTAATGCATAAGGTTATGACATAATGGGTGTGTAAAGGTCCCATGAAAAATAAAATTTAAATTAGCATAAATAATCAAGGTATTCTTAATCCCCATGATAAACAATTTATACGACATGCCATCAATATTCAAAGTAATAAAAATCTGACATTTAGTTCAGGCCTTTAGTACTGATGAAATATTCTATTAGTTTTTTTATAATACATTCTATCAAGATTAGAATCACTTCCTTAATAAAGAAAAATGTATTATTTGAAGATTGAGCTTTTCAAAAATTAAACTAATGTAAATTGGACCCAATTTTAAACATTTCTTCTAAACATACAAAAGTACATATAATTTGTATAAAAATGTTTCATCATTACTGGTTGCCTAGACTTTCATTTACCATCTCATCAAAATAATTAGGATGATCACTTTTGATTCTTGAATATGTCATTTTGTAAACTGGTGTAATTTTCCATTAATTATAAATGTGACCCCTTGACCAATCAGAACATTTTCTATCAGTTTAATTATTCCTCATGAATCCCATTTGCTTTGTCAATAATCAAAATAAATGGCATTAATGATGAACTTTTATGTGCCATTTAATAACTTTTAATAAAGGTTATGTTAATTTGATAGTTAAACCACTTCTGCATGTCCCTTTTGAATGTGATATTCATGTGCTCAACTGCATGTCTAGAGGTATGAAAATCTTAGGAAGCAAA
>NC_043702.1:16251031-16255232 GCF_006229205.1 Suricata suricatta | reverse complement strand
TCTCTTTAGGCTCCTGTTGGCAGAAGTGAATTCTCAGATTTCCCTTGTTTTAGACAACCTTGACAGATTTGAGCGGGTACTGTAGACATTTTGTAGATTGTCTCAATTTCATTTGACTGATTTTTTTTCATGATTAGCTATTCTTACAGATTTTGGGGAAGAAGATGACAGACCTAACTTGCTATCACATCAGATCAAATATGTGTAATACCAATATGGTTTGTCACTGTAAAGGCTGATTTTTATCACCTGGCTGAGATGGTGTGTGACAGATTTCCCCACTTTAAAGTCACTTTATCTCCTCCTTTTCCATTCTGTCCTCTTCAAAAGGACGCCGTGACGGACTATCCATGGTTAAAGAATGTGGTGTTTTTCTCCACCTCCTGGAGAACAGAATATCTATAATAAATTATTTGAAATTTTTCTGCAAGGGAGATCCATGAGTACTCCCTTTTTGTTTATTCAGTAATTTATATCAGTATGGAGTCATTGATGTTTATTTATCCTTAGGTTATAATCAAATACTGCCTTATTTATTTTTTACTCACATTCTTCTAGCTTAGGCCTTTAGGAGTTCTGTCATCTGGTCCTTGACATAGCCTCATCATTGTAGTGGTGTTGTTTTCCATATTTTTGTTAACATGCAATAAGAAAAAGAAGTGCTGGAAGAACTATAAATAAGTTACTTTTTTTTTTTTTTGGAGCTGGGAGTTTCATTATGAAACCAATACTAGATTGTCCCCACAATGGTTCCGACAAGACAAAAAATGTGGATGAAATTTCTAGGAAATAGAAGTTTCTAAGAAATACATATTGTAGACACAATTTTATTGCCTTGTTAGGGAAAATAAATGACTTGAGATTTTAGATAAACCTTCTTTTAAGTATTCGTTTTCTTTGGGAGGTAATAATACCAGTCTCAGAATTTTTGATTTGCTTTTATTCCATTTCCTGGAATAAAAGCACTTATGATTCCCTTGAGTTAGTCATGGTTTTTGTAGTTGTTGTTTTTTTTCCCCATCAACTAACTCCTTCTCTTCCCTGGTCACTTTCCTCTGCCCTTCTAGACAAGCTTCTGCTATTTAGTCATCCTCTCCCAACAATTTCTTGATACCACCTAGACTTTGTATATGATACTCTTCTTCCTGGACTTGAACCCCTTCCTCTAAAAATATGATATATTCGATTAGTCTGTGTTTCATATTCCAAGTAGTTCTAAAATGTCATGATGCTGGTAACTATAGAAATGGCAAGTGTGAAGACTCAATGCTTTGGAATTCCCTTGTTAGCCACAAAGAGATTAAACTGGTCACACACACAAGACTAAGTGACGGAGTCAGCAATGGCTCCAGATCTCTAACCAGAGATCACCCCCTGCACCTCTTTGCTCTACGGGTGATGGTGTGTATTGAGAAGATATTCATCAAGTGAATCTCTGTGGGATTCGATCTAATGAAGGACTCTATGTGCAATTGTTATTGGGCTCTTAAAGGTGACTTTGAGTCACATCTCAAGGGTAAAGTACATCTTTATTGGATGGAGGGGGTGTTGTTCAGTTACATCTGTAAGTTAGGTCAGAACGGTAGCTATATGTGAATCGCACATGCTTAGAAACAGAGGCATGAGACTTGGGTGTTCCAACAACAGTAGGTATTTGTTTATAGAATGACAGCTTTTCAGTGATGGGCAGCTTAGTTTCCTTTTTTTCCTTGCTACAGGCTCTGGGATTAATTACCTTCACAATTCCTCTGGCCTTTATTCCATTCTATTAGATCAGCACCAATAGCTTAAGGAGAGGAAATCATCTTCATGATCCTTGGTATCTGGCACTGTGAAAAGAGCCTTTACTCTTTCTCCAAGCAGATTGAAATGCATAATTTTCCACCTGAAAGGAGAAGAGGAGCAACAAGGATTATTTAAAACAGTAACAGAATCCATTTCCCCTTCAATTAGACTGGCTTTAAGGACGTGGAGAGAGAGAAACGCATGATTTCCAAAGAGCTGGCACTGTTTCAACTGCTTTCAGAGACAGGGAAGAAATACGAAATACATTCCAGGTATGAAATTAACAGCTTGCCCATAGGTAGGGCAATATGAATATGCTTGAAATGATCCATTTGCCATACAACATTATATAATCGATGACAAAATTGTGATACTGACCATCTGCCTACTGTCACACCTAATTGATCCTGGACGTCTTTTTGAATTACACTTTGGCTCAGAATTAGAAAGTTATAACAAGTTGAAAATAACAAACTACTTTCTAGAGAATAAGTGTCTGTCTGGCTTTTAAGTTTGTTTATTTATTTATTTTGAAAGACGGAAAATTTGGATGGAGGAAGGGGAGAGAGAGAGAGAGAGAGAGAGAGAGAGAGAATCCCAAGCAGGCACTGTGAGCACAGAACCCAATGTATGGCTCAAACCTACAAACAGTGAGATCATGACCTGAGCCACAGACAGACACTCAGCAAACTGAGCCACACAGGTACTCCTAGAATAAGTGGCTGGATTCTGAGTCATTGTTCATGTTTCCCTTTAGCCCAGTCATTGTAGATATGAACAGTGTGCACAGTACAGGGCACTTCTAGATATGTTTTCTGAACAGAGGCTTCAAAACAGTTAATGTTCTTGAATATTTATGATAAAAATGTCAACTGAGGGGTGCCTGGGTGGCTCCTTTGGTTAAGGGTCTGACTTCAGCTCAGGTCACGATCTAATGGTTTATGGGTTCAAGCCCCACATCAGGCCCTGTGCTGACAGCTAGCTCAGAGCCTGGAGTCTGTCTTCAGAGTCTGTGTCTCCCTCTCTCTCTGTCCCTTCCCTGCTCACAGTCTCTCTCTCTCTCTCTCTGAAAAACAAATAAAACATTAAAAAATATTTTTATGTCAACTGATGTGGAAAGATATAGCACTGATACACTGTGGCCATTTGGTAGCAGCTTCATAAATCTACATTGACTGGTGTGCCTTCCAGATGTTGACGAAAGACCTTGTGGTTCCCTTGGAATCACAGATGTGGGTAAGTAGTGAAGGCTCCTTAGAACTTGCTGAGCCAGCTGCCAAGATTGTGTTTCCTTGAATACCCAGTCTCTGCAGCTGCTCTGGACCCCCTTTATCTGTGCCTGGTAAGGCTCCTTTCCCCATTTCTCAGAATGAGCATGCCAACCTTCTCTCCATTTTCTCCAAGTCTCAGTAGGTGCTTTTTGCCTCACCCTCAGCCAACTCTCCATGAAGAGGGAAGCTAAAGCTGCCTGTCACAACTCTGGCATCTTTCCACCTCAGCCTCTAAAGTCTCTGAAGTCCTGCTCACCATCCTTCTCTGTATATTTTCTCAGTGGTAAGCTTGTCTGTCTTCAATCCACAGTTAGCATCTCTGTCTGTGTCCCTGTACCCTTGTGATGTGCATTCTTGTTCCCCAGAATTCCTTTCCCCCATGGTTCATGTTGTGAACTCAGTTGAAGTCTTTCCATCTCTCCTGAGATCAGGACTGCGGACCCACGACTCTGCCATTTCCTTTGCCCCGTGATTGAAGCCTGTTTCTTCATTAGACTGTTAACACCTCAAGTGAGGAAGTGTTTGCTGGATTAATGCTACTCTGAATGTTTTTGTGTTTATTTTAATACTTTTTGTTAGAAGTGTAATAAATCTTTACTGTGGAAAGTTTAGAAACCAGAAACACATAGAGAAGAACATACTATCTATACCCCACTTTAGACAAATGACTGATCTTCAATTTTATAATTTTTTTTTCTGAGCATTTTTCTTTATGAGATGTATAGAGATAACTTTCCATTTTCACATTGGTAAATATATATGATTTTGTATTTTCCTTTCTTAGCTCAGTATCATACCATAAATAGTCATTCATAACATGAAAAATCCTTCAATATATAACATTTCTTTCTATAACTTATTTAACTCTTCTATAATTTTTTGGACAATGTTTATGTATATAGAAAGTTAAGGTAAATGTCCCTATATATATATATTGTCCACATTGCTTAGGATGCATTGCTTAAAGTAGCATTACTGGCTAAAATGTACACACCTCAAAACAGATTATTCAAAATATTTAAGTTTCTTAACTATTTTTCCTAATTAATTTCTAGACGTTTCATACCTCTACCATACAAAAATATTAACATCATTGGCTACTCATTAGTATTAATAAGCATTTTAAAATCTCTGCTAATATGATT
>NC_043702.1:16175640-16250931 GCF_006229205.1 Suricata suricatta | reverse complement strand
GCACGCTTGCCCAGCGTGGGGCTGGGGCTGCCACCTCCCCTGCCCATCTCGGGCTGGCCCGTTTTCCAATCTCCCCAGTTCGCACTCACTCACTCAGGTATCCTTCAGGTTCTCTTCCTTCTGGAGTCTGTATTTTCTCCTTCCACTCTTGCAGATGAGAGTAATGTTCTTCTCAGTTTCGATAGATGGGGCAGATGAAGTTTACATAGCTCCCTTCCTCTCCACCATCTTGGCTGCTCCTTCCCCATCAGTGTAGTTTAAATTCTCTTGAAATTTAATTCATTTTCTACAGTTTTCTGAAAAGATTTGAAATGTTTATAATATCCACATTTTGTCTTTGGGAATAGGACCCTCCTTTCTCTCCAATTTCATATCTTTCACATATTTTTAGGGTTTTATATATAGTTCATATAGGTCTGATTTGATTTGAGGCTAGTAGATTTTTATTTTATTTCTAAATGGTTATTTATAACCTACAGGAAGTTATTTGTATGTTTATGTTAATCTGATTTCTGGAATTTTTATTTAACTTTTTCAATATTTATTTATTTTTGAGAAAGAGAGGCAGTATGAGTAGTGGAGGGACAAACAGAGAGGGAGACACAGAATCCAAAGCAGGCTCCAGGCTTTGAGCTGTCAGCACATAGTCCAATGTAGGGCTTGAACCCAGAAACTGGGAGATCATGGCCTGAGCTAAAGTCAGACACTTAACTGACTGAGCCCACCCAGGCGCCCCTGATTTATGGAGTTTTTATAAGTTTTGTAGTTAAGTTTTCTTCCTTTTTTAAAAACGTTTACTCTATTTGAGAGGAGAGAGAGAGAGAGAGAGAGAGAGAGAGAGAGAGAGAGAGAGAGAGAGAGAGAGAAATCCCAAGCAGGCTCTGCACTTCATGGGGCTGTATCCCAAGAACTGGGAGCTCATGACCTGAACCAAAATCAAGAGTGGACACTTAACTGATTGAGCCATTCAGGGCCCTGGCATCAATATATATTTTTTTAATGTTTATTTATTTTTAAGAGACAGAGAAACAGAATGCTAGTGGGGAAGGGGAGGAAAGAGAGAGGGAGACACAGAATCTGAGGCAGGCTCCAGGCTCTCAGCTGTCAGCACAGAGCCTGACGCAGGGCTCAAACCCACAGACAGTGAGATCACAACCCAAGTCAAAGTCAGATGCCCAACTGACTGAACCACCCAGTTGTCCCTCTAGATTTTAAGACTAGTTCTGTTTGGGTCTACTCTGTGTGTTCTTGCAACCCATCACCGGTCCCGCTAAACTTCACATTAGTCTAAGATGCTCTGCTTGGGGTAGGATGCATTATATAGTGTACTTTTTATTTGGAGTTTACCTTCTGATAATCTCTGACTTGGTTCAACATTAAGATAAATCTATTCTGTTTCAAGAGAACTTTAAATGAGGGCCACCTGAGGTAAGAATATGTGAAATATGTGGTAAGGAAAGTCTAGATAAGAATTAAACCCTTGCTATTGGTGGCTGGAGACAGGTGTTCTACATGCAAGAATGGTTTCATTGTTCTAAATATGTAGTTTGGTTCAGCCCTACATACAAGGCGGTAATCAGAAGCAATGGAGCTCATAGTTTAAATTTTATAACATGTAAGAACGTTTAGACAACATAGAAACAGAAAAAATTAGGTGCATTGGGATAAAAGACAAAGCTCACTTTCATTGTTACTTTTACACTGTGAAGTTAATCAAACATCTTGTCTACATCATATATGTTATATTTTAATGTGTGTGTGTGTGTGTTTGTACTATTTTACATGTTTGAACACAATTTGAAACTGTTAAATTTCAGTTTGTCTTAACAGCAATTGTATTTCCTGTCTCCCCTGTCTCCTGGATAATCTTGTAGGCCTTATGTGAACTGCAGTTTCTTTTCTTTTCCTTTCCTTTTCTTTCTTTTTTTTTTTTTTAAACTTGGCTCAAGTGTACCTGTTCTATTGGCCTTTGTAACCTTAGAAGGAATATCTTTTGTAAACACTTTTCATTGCCAGTATTGTAGGAAATGCAAATATACCACATGGCATCTGTTTTGCAATTGACTGGAGATAAAAAGAAGGAATGGCTTTATTATTATTTTTCCAATAGCTATTTCCTGAGATCAGACATAGGTTTTTTTTAAGATTTATTTATTTTAGATAGAGAGAGAGCATAAGTGGGGGAAGGGCAGAAAGAAAGGGGGACATAGGATCTGAAGAGGGCTCCAAGCTAACAGCAGCAAGCTGGAAGTGGACCCAAACTCACGAACCACGAGATCATGACCTGAATCCAAGTCATAGGATCAACCGACTGAGCCACCCAGGTGCCCCAAGACATACCTCTTTACTTACCATTGTGAGAATAATTTTCCATTGAGCACCCTGCCGCTAAAATAACTAAAATAAAGTCAACATTTTGATTCTCCCTCTCCTCCCATTGAAAGGCAACTGAAAGCATTACATCACACATATTCCATCACTTCTATAGTCTATGAATCAGGCCACAAGGTGAAATATTACACAGTGACATCTGGAATTATTGTGACATAGCAGGGATCTTTATAAAAGATATATTTATATCTTTAGCCATTGTTCTTATAAAAAAAGGATTGAATACAAACTAAGTATTAAACCAACTTCCTTGTTGGTTGGCCTGTGTTAATAAACATTAGGAATGATTCAGACCTGGGGTGCCTGTGTGGCTCAGTCGGTTGAACATTGACTTTTAGCTAAGTTATGATCTTGTGGTTCATAGGTTTGAGCCCCCTGTGGGACTCTGTGCTAACAGTTCAGAGTCTGGAGCCTGGTTTTCGGATTCTGTGTCTCCGTCTCTCTCTCTGCCCTTCCCCTGCTCATTCTCTCTCTCTCTCTCTCTCTCACTCCTCCTCCTCCAAAAGTAAATTAAAACCTTTTTAAAATTTTAAAAAAGAATACTGTTTCAGATTTAACTTTGAGATCACTTCAGTAGCTTTCAGTTGCTAAAATTGAGAACTATCAAGTCAAAAGATCTACTTTACAAGCTGGTCCATCAAAGTGGTCTTATATAACATGATCCTTCTATATGGTGAACAAAAACACTAGTTGAACTGAAAATATGTTACATGTGATGAATGACAGTGAGGAAAGGCAAATCAAAACAAATCAGGTTTTATAACTTTCTCCCCTTTGTGTAAAATCAGCTAAGAGTTTATGGACAATACATGCTTTAACCTAAATATTATATACTATTACACTGAAGACAATTACTAATACAAACCTATAGCCTACTACTGTGCTGCTTCTCTTATTTTTATTTATTTTGGTTGGTGAAAAATCTAGTCTTATTCCTTAAAATGGCGCTTTCTGTCATTTAACCATATTCAATAATTTTACATTGATTCACCAAGAGAACTTTAAAGAGTTTGCTACAAGTTATTAATGGGAAGAGAAAGTCAAAAGCACTAACAGAAGAACATATTTTTTTATGTTTTATTTATTTATTTTTTGAGAGACAGAGAGAGACAGCATGAGCAAGGGAGGGCCAGAGAGAGAGGGAGACACAGAATCAGAAGCAGGCTCCAGGATCTGAGCTAGCTCTCAGCACAGAGTCTGATGTGAGGCTCGAACCCACGAACTGTGATATCATGACCTGAGCCGAAGCCGGACGCTCAGCCAACTGAGCCACCCAGGCACCCCTGGAAGAACATATTTTAAGTGTTTTATTCCAATCTGTTATACCTCTATTTTTTCACAGGTTTCTATTTTGTGTTAAAAAACGTTACACTGTGGTCTGAAACTTGACATTCAGGTTACCATGGGCTGTAGAAATATTTGAGACAATAGTTTAAATAGTCTGCTAGGTAATATGAGTTTTATTCATTAGTCAAATGCCATTGGTATATTTAGAATGATCAATTTCCCTTCACTACTATAGAAGTGAAAGATTATATCCTCTGGCAGCCACATTCTGAGGTAAATCTGAGTAAATTTACATAACATTTCATAACTTCCTAATGGGGGCAGGGAGTTTACAAAGGAACTACAGGTCCTTAGAAAGGAGGTGCTACATAGTGCAAATGATTGTGTAAATTAGGTCTTGGTAATAATCACATTTGGGAAGGATTTAATAGAACTTGGGGGGAGAGAGCCGGTTCAGAGCAATGGGGGCTGTGGAACTTAGCACTTCATTTGTACTCAGCTCACAAGCAAAATTTAAAACTCCGATGAAAACTCAGACATGGTGGTTGCTTTCATATTCTCTGTTCTCTATGACACTTCAGAGGACATGTTGAGATATCCAATTCACTAGCAAAGATTGAATGGACCTGCACATGTCTACGTAACTAAAACTAGAGGTAAGTGATGCCAGCACTTGAATCAAAAATTCAAAGTTGTGAAAGTCACAGTGACTTATGACAGGGCAGGACCTATGGCTTTAGCAGGTATTATAAGGTATTCTGGGACTCTTCCCTTCAGATCTTCTCTTGATCCTTGACTTCAACCACAACCCTGAACTTGACCTCACCCTTGAAGCTTACCTCATGCTCACCTTAGTCCTGACTCCCAGCTTTTCCTTACTCTCCTGTATCTTTACATTCTCCTGTATCTTTACTCCCCTCTGAAATGTACTCTTTCCCCAAGCTTCATCCCAGAGTTGGGAGAAGTCACTGTCAGGAATATGGTTGGGCTCAGAGACAGGATGACTGGTTCACTTTACTTGATTAAGCAAAAACATTCTAAGGGCAATAGTTGCAATTCTAAGTCTTATATAGAACAGATATGGAAAGTAGAAAAGTCCCTCCTATTAAACAATTGAGTGTCAAAATGCCATACATCCTCTGGAAACATATTTCCTTGGCCAGTGGTTTGGTCTTGGGAAATGCGTAATAAATGTTTCATAGATTCTGACTGGCTAGAGGAATACAACCTGACACCCAGGGAGTTACTGGGGCTATGGTACTGTTATTGCTAGCTTGACTCCAAAGGGATCAGGCTTTAAGTTCATCAGGCATTCATCTGCTCAAATGTGGTGTAATTAGAATTTGTTCATATGACCTATACAAAGCAACCATTATTCCATGATCAAGTAGACATTCCTTTCATAGGTGGATCATATCTTTTCCTTAGCATTTTATTATTTATTATTATTATTATTATTATTATTTAAATAAAACTAGGAAACATGTTTATATTTTTTAGGAGTTCAGCTTTATTTTTCTTTTTAAGAGAGAGAGGATGAGTGTTTAAAACTGACAGAGTGAGAGAGAGAGGGAAAGAGATAGAGACAGAGGGAGAAACTTAAGTAGGCTGCACATTCAGTGAGAAGCCTGACACAGGGCTTGATCTGATGACCATGAGATCATGACCTGAGCTGAAACCAAGAGCTGGACACTCAACTCACTGAGCCAACCAGGCTTTTCTTTGCATTTTAATATTGATGCAGTAGGATCATAAATTGTATGAGCTGAAGAAACTAGAAGGAATCATTTGACTTATTCTTTTTTCACTTTTCAAGTATGTATGCCTCAGGTTGAGCCCCTAACAGGGAAAAGACTTCTCACAGAACTCTGTGTTCTTTGTCACCATTGACCCCCACCATGTTCAGGCATATAGCTAATGGCTAGTTGATTTCTCAAGGTCAAGAATGTTGAGAAGTTGTAGCTGGCCTGCAGGATTAAGACAAAGTGAGAAATTGAGAGTAGGTTTCTTCTGGACCCATAATGTCCCCTTTCTTTCCTGTGAAACTCTGGTTATTTACTTTTGGGGGGGCACCCACTTTATTGGGAAGCACAAGGTTTTGAAATAATGTCCTACTTGACATTTTAAGTTGGGGAAACAACTATCTCATAAAGCTTTGGACAATCTGTCTGAATCAGATATTAAAGGGAAGAGTGGAAGGGGCAAGTGAAGAAGAGAAGCAGGCAGGGAGTGACGGGAGCAGAGAGAAAAGCGCCTGTTCTTTTGGTGAACACTTTTCCAAAGTGTGTTTGAGTCCCCCAGTGTTCTCCTTCCCTTCTCTCTGCCCTGGGATTTTTTAGCATTAGCTACTTGTAAATGGCCCCTACATCTTTAATCGTGTTTAATTTTCTAGTCCTTCTGTGGAGGATTGGACAGGCACTCAGACGTGGCTTGGTCAGCAGACACAACATCTCATCAAACGTTAAAATGGTCAGGTGGCTCCAGAGAGACAGTGTATGGTGTATACAACAGCAATTCAGTGTGTCCCCTGATACTTTTTCTAATTGACCAGTCTTCCTAAAATACACATTTCCCTAAAATATTCTACTTAAGTGTCACATCATTTCATATTTACAAATCTAAACTCATATTTAGTAAATGAGTGAGGATAGTTCTTCCTAAACCAGAATGTTAACTTTCAGTAAGCAAAGGGATAGCTTTTTGCTGGGTTTCACAGATATTGGTACTAGTTAACTAAGATTTTAGAGCACAGAAGATGGCATGCACTTTTTCTTAGGACATGAAGTAGTGGTCTCTTGGAAATAATTTATCCCATTCTAATATACAACTCTTTAAAATAAAATGAAAAGTAGATTCTAAATATATAATGTAGGAAATGTTTTGAAACATTAAAGATGGACTTGGAAAAATGGATTGGTGTATTAAATAATAAAGACAAATAATTTTGGAGATGTAGGCCATAAATAAAATTTAAAATGCAACATAAAAGCTGAAACATAGTTACAAAGTATATGATCATGAAGTGTTAATGTCCTTACTATAAAAAGGTTCTCTCTATATAAGAGATATTGATACAGATAGTAGAAAAATAAACACAAATGGCAAAAAAGTGAAATGTTTAGAAATCTGATGATTGCAAATTGAAAAATATGTAGAATTTTTCAAATCTGAAGTGAGCCTAAGTTACATTTTTAACAGATTGTTAAAAATTTAGGTTAAGAGAAACTCTAAAATGCTTGTGGGAAGTAATTTATCTCACAAACTTTAGGGAAGGTGATTTTGCAATTCGAAAACTCACATCACTGTGTAATTTTGCTTGTAGAAATTTATCTTATGGAAATTAAGAGTCAAGTTCACAACTTTTTGTAGAATCATGCTCATTGCAGATTTGCATAATATCGATTGTAACAGAAACCTAGTAAATGGCCAGCAAAAGGGGATTAGAGACGTTACAGAGTGTCCATATGATAAAATATTTCACAAATTATGCCCTCATAAATATTCATGTATTATTATATGTAAGGTAAAAATTATTTCACATAAATAACTTATACAAACAGTATTGGTTGGTAAAAACTGAAATATACACTCCTTAATACAATTCCTTTTAGATTCTTATATAATATGTGTGCATATGTGTGTGCATATATACATGATGATTATAATTCTAAGAAAAGTGGTGCATAAAAATACTGTTTGCTTCCTCAGTTAAACATAAATATTATTAAATAAATAAATATTTTCTCTCCTCCTCCTCTATCATTCTCACATACCTATGCATATGCATCCTGACCCTATTCAATGCTGCAGACACCACCGGGAGGCTACGGGGGTATTGGGGCAGAGGCGTAAAATAAGGTTACTACTTGCCTCAGCTTCTGTTCAAAGACAGGCTGCCAAGTCCCTTGAGTCTCTAAGAAACCACCAACCCACACCTTATTCTAGCACCTTCACTGCTGTTTTTCTGGCACCTTCCCTGCTTTGACACCCCTGTAAATGTTCCAGTTAGTGATGCCTAAGAAAAAGCAGTTCCTTCAAAATCCTCAATTTTCATCTAAAAGAAACAGGGGCCTTTTTAATCTATCCACAACATAATTTTTCCAACACAGCTTTTAACGAATATTACAACCAAAAGAGAAATACCTTTAGTGAGTTCATCCTGCAAAACAAGGTGCTTCCTCATTGGTACTCACTCTCCCAAAATGAACACTTCACAGGAAGCAGGAAGAAGAAGGAGACAGGGAAGAAGCAGTTATTCCTGAGTTTCAGTGAATGTATCTTCAGGAGTTTCAAAATACTGCTATGGTAGAGGGAGATCAATTTATACTATGTAATTTAAAGTTTTAAATAAGATTTTTGAACTGGATCCATTAGATAAATGACTCTGCTGATTACTGGCTAGCTAAACTCTGTTAGACACTGGAATAGGAAATGCCTCCAAAAAAATAAGAAAATGGGAGCAAAATACTCATAGTACTTTGTGCCAATGTCATGGGAGACATTCTTATGGTCCAGAGAGAGCAGTGGGCCCATCAGTATGAGTCACGAGAAAGACCCTGGAGACACCAAATGCGGCAGAAGACAATGAAGAGTGATTTGCTGGGCATGTCTGAAAGTATAAGCTGGGCAACAGTTCTAGTGTTAAAAAAAATCATCATCGAAACCGAACGTATTTCTACCACACTTACGTTTTCAGCCTGGTTTGCTTTTAATTTTGTTTCTCTTTAGAACCACACAAAAGCAGGCCTTTATTTTTCCAGTGGGAACCAATGGAAAATTCAATTCATTCTACATCTAACAGCTTGACCATACTTATCATACCATGGAGGAGAAAGGGCTGGAAAATAAATATTATTAAGAAGGTAGGTTTTCCAAAAATAGAATAATCATAGAGGTAAAAAGGCATTTCAGCCCGAAGGCTGTGGTTCGAACATCAGGTGAACACTAACAGTTAGTTAAAACAGCATAAAATTATTGGGAAAGCATTCATTTAAGTTTACGTTTAAACTTCCAGAAGAAAAATAATCTTAAAATAGTCCCAAACATTTGGAGTACTTCTGAATTAGGATTCTTTGAAGCATGAAGATAAATTGATTCCAGGATGATTCCACAAAGGCACCAAAAAAAGTCGTAAAGCTCCTGAGTGCACACAACTGTTGAATGTTTAGTCTATGAGTTCAACCCATTTTCTAGGCCCAGGATGATGGAGAGTTTATTGCAAATGGGCAAGATGGTTTAAGTTAGGGTAAGGCTGTCATTTTGATATACTTGTAAGGCTTAATGTTTCTAACCTTTGAAAAACTCTTAAAATGCAAATGTCAACTGCACCTAATGCACTGAAGTTTCAGTTCATTGACAGGATTTACAAAAAGTGAAAATGTTTCTTACCTGGGATCTTGAACTAACTATATTACTTGTGTATTAGCATATGTTAAACTTCCTAGTATAATTTTATTAATCAACTTGAAAATCTCAGAATCATAATGCATGATGTAAATATACCAGCTCCTTAGTGTACATTTTTATGCATTGTCTTTTATTTTCCATGTCAAGAATTTGGTTTTTGGGTGCCTGGGTGGCTCAATTGGTTGAACACCAGACTCTTGATTTCATGATCTCTTGGTTCATGGGTTCAAACGGCAGGTCAGGCTCTGTGCTGACAGCACTGAGCCTGCTTGGTATCCTCTCTCTCTGTCCCTACCCTGCTTGTACTCTCTTTCTCTCTCGAAATAAGCAAATAAACTTAAAAAAAAGAAGAATTTGGTTTTGAATGAAGGAAAGAGAACAATACAGCAAACTATGAATGGTTACCTAGAATCAGTACTTCAAATCCTTTAATTAAGTCAAAATGTTAATTTGGAGTCTCCTCCTCCCACAATATTGCTTAGGTGCTATAATCTGTATTGAGAAATCTAAAATGGACTTGGCACTTTACTATGTAGAATCTTGGTCCGTGCATCAGTTCCAAAGGAGCCGTTCATGTTTAATTGCATTCTGGGACCACATACGTGTTCCTGCTTATTTACAAGTCTCCTCTCCCCATCTCCCCTGATTGCTTTATCAATCTTCCATTTATCCTTCCAATCTTCTCAGTGCTCAGTGCCTTCTTCCCTGCAGAGAAAACAGAACAGCTTGTGTACCTCCCACAATTCTTTACGGGATCTCATTTCTCGATGGTTTCCTGGTAGCCTATTAAACTGCTCTCACGGAGGGTACAAGATGCTGGGGAGGTGAGGAGGTGGTGCCCAAAGGGAAAGTGAATATGCACGGGTCCCGTGGACATTTGCATCTCTGGAGCTATACTGGAGCCATATTGGAGAAAAAGAGAATTCAGCCTTTGAGCAGAATTCTACCATGGGAGTTCCTTCCTCTCCCTTCGGGAAGGACAAGCTTGAAAGGTCAGCTTTCATGGTGCAGGATGAAGAATAAGAGCTCAGAGCCAGACTTGAACCATGATTCAAATTTTGGCTTTGCTACAGTTAGTCATAATGGCATGGGTGAATTGCTTGAATTCTCTAGGCTACCATTGCCTTAACTATAAAATGTGGATAAAAGTTCCTAGCTTAAAAGGTTGTAGTGAATTTGAAACAATCTAAACATTCTTAATTACATGTTTCATAGTTGGAATTCAATAAACGGTCGCAATTACTGTGGTTACTACCCTACTCACTGGCTCAGAAGTTTGCGTACATACCACCTGCTTCTGTAACCATGAGGCCCAGAACGACCTCAGTTATCTTTCAAGAATGACCCAACTTCATTGGCTGACGTCCAGAGCATGAGAATCCATAGTTAATTCCAATAACCTGATGCTACTTTCCTGTACAAAAATGTTGGTTACCATGGATCAAAATATATTTAAAGGGAAGTTAATCTCAGAAACTACAATCCAAGAAAAAGCACCAAATTAAAACTCCCTTAGATTCTTTGGATTTGGTATTTGGGGTTTTAAAATATCCATATGCTCAGAGAACCCATATTAGCCCCTGTGCTTTCCGTTTGCTCTTGATTTTTTTCTGCTACTGCCTCTAGAATATCGTCCAGAGTATTTATGCATATACCTAAAGATGTATATATGTATATGTGGGTGTTCATTTAGGTATAGGCATAAAAATGCATTAAACCACCTGAAGGTTTCACAATCTATCATTAACCAGTTACCATGGGGAAGTAAGTGGGATGGAGTGCTTGGAGAACGGGGATGTTTAAGATTTATTTTATGTATATCTATTATAATTTTTCTAAAGACATATTTCATGTGTTATTTTAAATTTTGATTCTGAAAGTCGTATTCATTTACCTTTTCTAATTATTTTCCAATTCCACTTACTTGATAATTTACTGAAACCCAAGTTCTGTTCTGCCATTCCAGAGAAACAACAGTTATAAATCTCATCAGTGACCAAGTAATTGTTAAATTCAGCAACCCTACTTAAGTTTTGATTATACTTGACCTCCTGTAGGATTTGACACAGTTAAGCATCTTTGAAACTCTTGCCTTGTTTGACATTACACTCTCTTGCTTCGCCTCTTTCTTCTCTGATTATTCTTCTTTCTCTTTAATTTTATCCTCTTCTTTTGGTTCTTTAATTGAAAGCATCAAAACAATTTTTTTTAGGCTACTTTCTCTTCCTACGCAACTTTAACAGTACTCAGGGATATGTCACCTTTTTTAGCAGAAGAGTCAGAAATGTGCATCCTAGTCTCTGTCATGATTTTCTGCACTATATTTCCAATTTTATGCCAGAGTGTTCCATATCAATGTACAAGGAGTAATTTGTATTCTATATATAAAATTCTGATCACATAATTGCCCTTCTCACAACATTGTTTCCACCCTTGGTTTCATATCTTACTTATGTCATCTCCCAGGGGGTAAGCTCCATGATCTTCAGTCAAATGGGGTTGGAAAGCGATTCTTCAGGTTTATCAGCCATGCCTCAGGGAAGTTGTTAAAAATCTCAAAAATCTTAGATTTATCATCTAAAAGGGAAATATTAATAATAAAAATTTTTTCAGTGGTTGATGTGTGATGTTTATATCATATGTATGACATCTTACATAATACATAAATTTATATAATATACATTATATATTATGTCATATCTATTGTATTTACATATTAAATATATTATTCATATTTTATATAACTCAGCAGGGTATGAAAATATTTTTATTATAGTCTTACCAGACACTGAGACTAGAAACCTGTGCAAGGATTTACTTCTTTCTAAAAAAAAAATATTTCTTTCTTTTCTCATGATTACTCTTCCCACAACATGCAATTAAAAGGCCATCAATTATTTTGCTAAGTTGTCTACTTATTTTACCCTTTTCCTAGAAGGACCTTCTCTTTTCTCTTTTTCTTTTCTTTTGCTTTTTCTTTTCCTTTTTCTTTTTCTCTTCTTTTCTTTTTTTTCTTTCCTTTTTTTTTTTTTGAGACACACACACACACCCACCCACCCACCCCCACACACACATGTTAGCAGGGGAGAGGCAGAAGGAAAGAGAGTGAGAATCTTCAACAGGGCCCATGCCCAGTATGGAGCCCCATGGGGGACCATATCATGACCTGAGCCAAAACCAAAAGTCGGATACTTAAGTGACTGAGTCACCCAGATACCCTTGACCTGAATTTGTTTCCAAATTGGGTTATGACAATGCCCTTCACTAGTTTCCCTGCTCAGTGTCTCAATAGCATTTATTATCTCCTATTGCCATGAGAAAAATATCCAAATCCGTTATCACTTTAGTCAAGGACTTCTGTCATTAAGACCCAATCTCTCCTTCCAGCCTGATTCCTCACCACCAACTTTATGTTTGAATCATTTTAAACAATACGTTTCTTCTTTTACATCTTCTACAGCTTTACTCATATCTATCCCTTTGTCTAAATACCTCTTTCATTCTTCGTTTATCTATTGAAACCTTCCTTTAAAGTTCATCTCAAATGCTTCTCTCACCATTAGACATGTTCTGCTGAACTCTCATTCCATAAAGATTTCACTGCCTCCTCATTTTCATGTCCATGACCATTGACTTTTTCTTCTCTATTTTTATATCATACCTCCTTTATACATTCATGTATTCATTCATTCATTTGGCCAATCCTTTCATAATGATTGACTCTGTTGGGCACTGTGAATCACTCTGGTGACACAATGGGGAGCAACCTATGCCCAGCTGTCTTTCTCACACTGTTTAAATTTCTTGAGGACACTTCTGAGTTTTTTCCACCTGTCCTTCTTCTCACAGTCTGGCTCATTCTTTGCCTTCACTAGATGGTTATCAAATGTTCATTGATCAAATTAGGCTGGTAGATACAACTCTTTCTGCAGAATCTACCTCTAAAAAGAAAGTATGTAGGCAAAGTTACTTTCTTCAGAAGACGAGTTTCACTTATTTGTAATCCAATTTTCTCTGAACTTCAGAGAAAGAACCGAGTTTTCTTTTCTCAGGGAGCCCTAACCCTCCTTCTCTGAAGCCCACTTGTACCACACCTATGAGAGCGCATCTACTGAAAGGATGTCTAGGGTCAGGTGTCTCCATGGAAATATTCCTTCTGAGACCTGGAAGTTCCAAGGTGTTCCAACAAACATTCCCTTGGATATATGCTCATTAAGTCTCTGTGGAAAGACATAAAGCACTTACAGCTCTCCAGGAAAAGGGACACCTCAATATCCTCAGTCCTAGATGATGTTAGCCCTGACTTTTGGAACCTGGATGGCTGTGGTCTTGCCTTAAACTCTAAATCTTTTTAAGGAAGGTGAGAAAAGGAAATGAGGGTGTAGGAGGGAGTGATGTTAGGAAAGTCAGAGAGTGAGGTCTTTGTGGGGACACAGGCCAAGCAGAGAGCTTAGAATCCTTGTTCTAACTCAGCAGAGCCTGAAGAGGAAGGAGAGGGTTAGTGGCAATTTGTGTTTCACAGACTGTAAATCATGTCTGCACTCCATCAGGGCGAGATGTTGTTTCAGATTTCCCTGAGGATCTTGTTGCACCTTACCCTCACCTTTTCCATCCAAAATGTTAGAAGTGTGTTATTTTTTCTGTCTGTGCACATTTACATAGGTAAAATGTCTCTAATAATTAATTTCATTTGAAAAAAAATCCTTCACAGGAATATAAAAATTGCTGTATATTCAAATCCTTATTCTGCTTCTGAACCTTTCAAATATAGACCTCTATATTCGACAATAATTCATAACCTTGTACTTTTATAAGAGGAAAGTGAGCAAATGCTTTGAGAAATAATGATAGCTTTTCTTTTTCAGAGTCAAGTACTTATTTTTTTAAAGGAGCAGATAAAATTATTAAAATCTGGTCTTTTTTGATCTATGTGATTGTACTAACTGGTTATGTGAAATTTTTATAGTTACTATTCTTACATATAGAGTATAAATTAAAGGGCTTATTTTACTTAAAAACAGAGAAATAACTATGAATTTATAATCTCCAGAGAAAGGGAACAATTATGTCACTGCAATAATGAACACATTTGCATAAATGTATTTCTGGGGTAAAAAGTTTTAACTCTGGGACAAGATTATCAAGGTTTTCAAAGCTGATGGAGTAGATGTTGTTTTTTACCTTTTTAGCAAACAGTCTTGAAAATAAGATTTGATAATGGAAAATTAGGATAATTTTTGGCAAATGTATGTAGTTATTTTAACATTTACCAGTTGTTAAATTATACCATGTGTATCAAAGTTAGCAGATCAGAATTATCTTGAAACAAATTTGAGGATGTCTGGATAACCTAAAACAAAAGGATCAGCTTAAAAAGAAGGGAAGGGAAGATAGGAAGGAGGAGGAGGATTGGAAGGAAGGAGGAGAGGAGAAAAGAAAGAGAGGGAGGAAAAAGGGAACAAGAAAAAGAAAGAAAAGAAGAAATGACATTAAGAAACTTGGGAGTGACAACAGGATTTTTGTAAAAACTTAGATTCTTTGAGCAAAATACTTTACTGAATCTAGTTCTCTGATTTGATCCATATATTATGGAGTATTTGAACTAAGTAACATCAGATCCGGTGAATGGTACTTGATTTCCAAATGTGTAGGTGTCTGATGTGGAAACTACTTTCTTAAAACATTTGCAGAAAGTAACAGTGGCTAACATTTATTAAGCACTTATGACATGCCAAGCACTGTTTTAAGCTCTTAATATTTGTCCTTTAAATGAATCACTTAAGGATCCTATGAGGTGCTTATTAGTATTTCCATTTTATAGATGAGAAAACCAAGACACTGGGAAATTAGTGACTTGCACAGATTCGTACAGTTAGGAGGTGATAGTTCCAGGTGTTCAGACCAGGTGGTCTGATTTCAAAACCATACGTCCTTAAACACTGTCTTTGTACATAGGAAAGAGCACATTCTATTCACAAACAGTCCTCTCTAAGTTTCTCTTACTTTCGGAAGACTGAAGTTGTATTTCTGTCCTGTGGCAGCGATTCAGGGGATGCCTGGAAGAGATAAACACGATCTGTTTTTTCCAACCACTTCTAGAAAGCTTTTCAATCACTCTCATAATGAAGTCCATATCAGTGTATTAACTGCAAATTGTCGCTAAGGTGTAATGTTGGACAAAAGCTTTGTGCTCCAGAAGATAAATTATTCCCTTCTCTCACTGGTGTCAGCTGCATTTTTGAAGTTTGGGTGCACCCCTACCAATGTACTCATTTAAGTTTCAAACATCTAAGCATTTGCTCCAGGAAAGTAAAAGACTGGTGATCCTGAAATGCTGCCTTCACGTTCGGTCCCTTATGGTTTCAGTGAAATGACCTTGGCTTCCCAAAGTGACTGAGCTCCTTACAAAGTGGCACACTTTACGAATCCAATGGCTTTTTTAATACTCTTGCTGCAAAAGGAAGGCTCTTAGCAATGCTTCCTTTATGCTCCCTCTTAATGCAGGAAACATTTTGCAGATTTTATGGAATTCCCCACTGAGAAAAATGAAATGCCACCTTTAGACAGCCCACATTTTCAATGATTGAATAGGTACTCAGCATATTGTAGTTGCTCAATAAAGACTTGTTGAAAGGAATTAAGTTTTATTGATGATTCGATTCCAAGAAAAACATCTGTTAGGATGATGCAAGCCCGAATCTAGGTGCTCCCTGTGTGGCATGTTTAGGCCAGGTGTTGAGTAAAGGGACTTTAAACTAAAACACGAAAGGGGGACACGTTTGAAAAGTGAACTCCGTTATGACAAAGCCTTACCTTTTCATCACAGCTGTTCGTGTTCTAGTCCGCTGAAAATACTGCTCCGTTCTAACGGTAGGACCCTTGAGACTTGGGACAGTGCAAGTGCCATTTACAAGATGAGCCCGTTCTTGCATGAGACAGCCTTAGGCTCCAGGTGACCACACCACACTGCCACCCAAAAGAAAATAAGGCAACCCAGTAGGGCTGTCTCTGTGCCAGATCGATTTACCTCCATCTGAGTTGTCCCTCCCAGGAGTCTTAATTACTCATTGCGAGCACTGGACACATTGGCGAGTCATGTGTGTGGTATTCATTAAGAGAGAATGAAGCATAAAAGAGCTCAGAAATGTATCTGCTTCCCCCAGGAAGGGTGAAAGGACTCCCACAGACGGTAGAGCCTTAGGGTGCGGATGATGGAAACGGGTGGGAAGAGAGGAGGCGGCTGCGAGGCAGGGGTCTCGGTGGGTGGGGTGGATGTTTACTAAAGCTCCTGCCTCCCTGCATCAGCTTGGTGACTCACCCATGCGAAACAATTACTCCTCCTTCCCTGAGAGTCCCTTGGACAAGTTGGCTCATTGTGCGTTTAACATTCATAAGCTTTTTAGGGGCCAGGGGATGAGTGCCCTTGAAGGTCAGATAAATCTTTTAACGGGGGATCCATCTTGCATAATTCTTACAATGCAAATAAAGCTTGATTTCAGGGCCCTATGGCAGCCAGACTGGCTGGGTTTAGCATAGTACTCAGCCATGCAAGAGCTTTATAGTGTCTGCGTTAAAACTTAAACTGCGGTTCAGCAAAGGAAAAATCGCACTCTGCCTCCAAATATACATACACCTGATTTCTTTATTTTCCAGATTATGTTGGGCCTCCTCTTAGGAGATGAGGAGGTGAGGTAGGAACCCTAAAATCTAGGAACTCGGCCGCATCTGTAAATAAGGAACATTGAAAATAAGATCCAGTGTTTTCTAAAAAGATACTGAATCTGTTTTGGATATACCAATAAACGCAGAAGTCAGTGATTGATTTATGCAACTCTGGAACCTTGCAGATTGAAAGAGCATATGTTAATTTATACATTTTCTCATTGCAAGCCTCCACTGGTAACAGGAATTTAAAACCTCATTGCCATAGGAATACAGACCCAAATTCCAGGAACTAAGACCCATATTCTGGGACCCAAAGAAATTATATCAGCCTAAAGAGCCACGTTGAGTCTAGAGACACTTTAGCCATTGCCTCTCCTTTGGCTTCCTTCCAAGTTATACCAGCAAAACTCTTTCAAGGGCAAAAACATACTTTTATAGGTGAAATAACTCCACCATGAAAACACTGTAA
The DNA here is from genome assembly GCF_006229205.1 of Suricata suricatta. NCBI lineage: Eukaryota > Metazoa > Chordata > Mammalia > Carnivora > Herpestidae > Suricata > Suricata suricatta. The sequence continues at coordinate 16,233,713 of NC_043702.1, read as the reverse complement.
TTATAAGCCTCACATATCTGCGCTCCGAGTATGAAAGCAGAAGACCATGGAATACTAATAGTTAGTCCATGACTGGGACCTAAACTGAAGCCTTATATCAGGACAGCTTTGAATCTCTATTCAAAGAATACATGTCAGGAGTGTCATTTATCTGCCAATCATATCAGCCTGGGTCACTCTAGCCAAGGGTAGCCAGTAAGGAAATCTCATTGGAAGCTCCAGGGGTTTGGGGTGGAGGGTTGCTAGGGAAAAATAATCTGATTAATCAGGGCAAAATAACGCTCATTCATTTTTCTTCAGTAGAATATGCATACGGAGCACCCACTAATATAAGGTGTAAGTCCAGTCACTTCACCACTTCGACTGGGACATATATTTTACTCTCACTGGATATAACATATGCCCATAAATACTCCTAATGAATGGCAGAAAGTAATACATTTCATCAAAGTGTAATAACAAATGTGCTATGTCAGCTCAAAGGAGGCTAGAATCACTCCCAATATGGGGAGCATGGTAAAGCTTTTAAGCCAGAATTAAAGAAATGTGGGACATGTCGAGGCCCAAGGCATTCTAGACAAGGGGATGTTATATTAACAAATTTATTATATTATAAAACTAAATTAACAAGTGCGTAAAACTGAGAAAGTGTTAAATGGGCACATGAAACTATCTGCTTGGCTGAAGGGACATAGAGAGGAATCAAGATAAAATTGATGTTGGGACAAATTGTTTAGAATTCCTCAGGTAATTATAAGTGAAGGTTTTATGTATCTACTTACCAAACAAGGAAGTTACACAGGAACTGTATTTAGCATTAAAATGGTAGATGAATATATGTCACGTTGGTGAGGAGACCGTTGCTATAGATCAAGTTAGAAGTAATAGGGAGAAAACATGCTTCATGGTCCCAGGCAAAGGGAAGAGACAATGACACCAAGCATTTGGGGCAACTTCCCAGAAAAACTGGTGGCGCCATTAACAGAATTGAGAAATCAGAAGAAGGGGAAGCTTTGCAAGGGAAAATGAATGAGCTCAGCCTCAGATAACGCCGTAGAGATCGCAATGCGGATAATTTAACTCCAACAGGAGTTAGAAATCCAATCTTGAAGCCCAGGAGAGAGACCAAGATGGTAAATATAGATTTGAGAGTCATCCGCTGCTTAGATACAATCACTGAAACTGACAGATTAGATGAGAGTTTACAGGAGAGATTGCTAAGGGAAAAGGCAAGTCAAGGACAAAGACCCTAATGTCTTTCTTTCGGGAGTGAAGATGCTGGATTTCTAAATAGTCACCGCTTCACCAACTGCTGTTTTTTGTCTTTATTTTTTTTATTTCCAAAAGATATTAGGATTGTTTGTAGCATTCTTAAATTCTCAGTATGCTGCTTAGCAGTAATTAGCATTTTATCCTCGTGGTAGGAGCTTCTAGCATAGTCCCAGTGCGGTTGCGATGGCCGTGGTGATGGGGTTGATGGTGGTGCACGTGTAGATTTGGGGAAGTGGGGTGTAATAGCAGATTCTTCTTATCAGAAAATCACTAATTGTGTATAGAAATGTACACCACCATTTTCACCATAATCTTAACAGTATTACTAAAAGCATTAACAGCTGAGTACGATGCATTAGCATTTATACCCTTACATCTTTTTGAGGTGGGAATTATTGTCATCCACGTTTGATAAATGAGGATGCGAGTCTCAGCATAGTTCAGCATCTCTTCCTGCATCACAGAGTTATTAAGTAGCAGGAAAAATTCTAATGACCAACTCTAAAACTGAGATCTTAATCATCATATTTTTCTGCCTTGAGGTTATTTCTGAATCAGTGGTAAATCATGGTCTACTAATTTATCTTAATATCATTATTTATTCATTTATACCTTGCTTGATTCAATTTCATTTTTAAATAAGTATGCAGTAAAACTGACTCTTTTGGTGTACAGTTCTGTGAATTTTAACACATGGATAAGCTTGTGTAATACACACTGTGATCAAGATACAGAACAGTCTGATCACCCCAAAAGCTCCATGGTGCTCTCTCTTTGTAGGTCAACACTCTCTCACCTCCTAACTGCTGGCAAACACTGATCTGTTCTCCATAACTGTGGTGTTCTTTTTCTGAGAGTGTCTAACTGAAATGGAATCATAAGGTACGTAATCTTTTGAGACTGGCCTCTTTCACTCAACATAATATCTTTGAGATTCAGCCGGTGTGTTGTGTATGTCACTAGTTTGTCGAGTGTTTTTCCATTGTATGGAATCCAGTTAGTTTATCCACTTACAAGTGGCTGGACATTTGGATGTTTTCTCGTTTTCATGATTGTGACTAGAACTGCTATAAACATTCTCAAATGTTATTATATGAACTTCAGGTTCCATTTCTCTAAGGTAAATAGCCAGGAGTGGAACTCCTGGGTCATGGTGTAAATTTACTTATATTATTATTTTTTAAAAAGCATCTAAGTTAAGAGCAACCTGATGTAACAGCCACAGCAAGCCATCTGCATTATTTGTGAAAGAACTCTTCAAAATATACTACAAGACAAGAAAAGAGCGGTGCACTACTGTAATTGCTGGGACACATAAAGCCCAGCAATGAGTCGCCTGACTCTCTAGGTGTCTGTAGAAATCTTCTGGCGTGCTTTCCACAACCTACATAAGAAAGGCAGCTGAGGCCCTCAATGGACTGCGGCTTCTCTATAGGGAGTTTTGACACAACTAAGGCCAAAACTAGGTTCCTTAACTCCCAGGTCATAGGAGAGAAATATTCTGGAAAAGAAAATGAAACTCCTCTCTTAGGGAAAGCCACAACCCCGACAAGAGTACAGCTAACAACAGCACTTAGCATGTTTTAAAGATGAAGTTTTATATGCTCTGTTTGGGACTTGAAGGATTTTTCCAATGGCATCCATGAGTATGTTTATTGAAAATTGCTCTATTCCCATGGTATGAAGTTATAAACACTAATTTAAAGTCTTCTATAAATATTTAAATATGAATGATATCCTTCTGTAAATATAACATCATACAAAGAAGCTGTGAAGAGTTGGTTCCAATTGAGGTATTTTGAGGTCATTATATGTAAAACAAATGTTTAATGCTAACAAAATAGCCCACTATGTTAATCACTTGCCTCAAGTTACACTAAACAACCTGAAGTATAATAGCTTATGATGTGTATATGTTTAAGAGCAGCGTTCATCTGTTATACATAGAGGAATTATTGTAACATATTTGCCCCTTAGTAGAATTCTTCATGAAATGCTTTGTTTTAAGGTCTGCTGACTTTGGCAGCTTAAAAATACTACAAATTCTAATATTTTCTCTCAAAAAAAAAAGAGAAATGTAAAGGAATGCGGTGTTTGATAAAGGTATTTTAAAATTTCATTTCTACCTCAAGTATAATTTCCATGAAGAGAAATGCTGTCCCCAGAAGTGCGGATTTAGTGGAGAAGAGATGGCTGAAAAGGGTAAAAATGATAAGACCATCACCCACTTTGCCTTAAAGATTGTTGATCTCATTATGCAGAAAGTCACCGTGAACTTCTGGTTTCTAGTTCTGCATGTAAAGAGCTTAGACATCGTTACTCTGTCCTAACAGCAAATAAAGACCCAAAGAGACAAAAAATCAACAACTGTTTTTGGATCCTCAGAGAAAGGAGGACACAGGTTGAACTGCTGACTTTAAGATTTGGAAAGATGGAAGGAGGAATACAGGAGACACAGCTTTCTAGAGCCAAGACAAAAGAGGAGTGGAAACAGCCCCAGGAACCAACCAGCTCTAGGATGGAAAACCTGAGCTGTAAGTGATACATTGATAGAAGTTCAGTGAGGAAAACCTGAGAGTTAAAAATTCCAGGGGGACTTGGTCACAGCCCCACCCCCAGCTTATGAGATTTAATTTCAGAAAACTACTGTGGCTAAGAGACCACCATAGATGTGTGACCTCTGAGAATCCCCTGTACTTTTTTTGGTGTGGACCAGTGTCCTACTTTCTGTCTAGCTATTGATTGTAAAGACAACAGTTTAATTCTGGAGCAAAGACAGAGAATGTTCTATGTGGATGGTTTCTTTTATAATAAATACAAATAAATAATTGCTCTTAAAAAGAGGAGGAGAATAATGGAAGTGCCCCTTGGAGAAAAGAGCAGACAAGTAAAGAACCTGATGAAGAGGAGAGGAAAGGTGGTACCCAGAGCACAAAATGGTTCCCAGGAGAAAATTCAGGTCCCTATCATCTCTCTGATGACAATGGGAAATCTCAGGGTTTCTTAAGAAACTAGTTCCTCACAGATTTTTGAATATTCTTGTGTAATCTATTGACTGAATGCTTAATGCTATTTTATTGTGAATGAAATACATGTTTTTAATGGATTGAAGGACCCCTCTCTAAATTCCAGTACCTTATTCAGGTCCTGGGCAACTATTCCACTGGGGGCAAAGTTCTTTTCATGCTGGTCACCTGTGACCTATCCTTCTGGTGGCCTCTGCCTACATCTTACTTTGCTAGGAAGAATGAGGAAAGACTCTTTTAGTAAAAAGTAGCAGGACATTAAAGAGAATAAGATTGGAAGATGACAATACAGAGGGGGAAATATTTTAGGACAGGGAAATGGAGGGGAAGTGAAGTGAGAGGCAGATGGCTGACCCATGAACTTGAGTGCTTTCACCTCTGTTTGTCAACTATCTGCTTTCCCAAAATTATGTCCAGGATGGTCCTGCTGCGGAAAGACCTCATTTTTGAAAAGAGGCCAGGACACTATTATGTGGCTGAATTCTAGAGTGTAGAGGACTTACTCAAGGAGAGAAGAGTATGAAGACCAATTGACTCAGCAGTGAACGGAGGTATGAAGGAGCATTGAACACCAGGAGACCTTGAAGTTCACAGATCTGAAGGGGTCAGAGTAAAAATTTGGGAATCTAGAGCAAATGTACTTATTAGCTGAGAGCTAATTGTAGATGTTAGTATTAATATCATTTAAGTAAACATATGCTGATTGACTATCTGTGATTTTTTTTCCCTCCTAGCTTGCCTCAATTATAACATTCTGTTTAAGCCAGATGTTGTAAGAGTGGATGCCTGGTTTTAATTCACTGATTCATTGAGGGTTAACTCTTGTTAACACAATTGGACAAATTTCTATGTATGGGCTCAGAAAGCTAGAAATAGCAAATTGTTGTGGAACAAATCATTCTCTCTACCCTCTGGAAATACTGCCATAGAGATCTAAGGGGTCAGCGTGAAAGTGTAGGTTCTTTTTGATTACTGTGCATTCAGACCAGACATACGAACTGGATAAGTATCTGCCATGTGATGCTCACTTTTCTCAAGGGCCTTATTTCTCATTGCTGGAGGGATTTTACTGGCCTTAAGAGATACACTACCTCATTTGCAGTGGAACACACGTGAAAACAGCCAGCCATACTCATTACTGTCCATTTATCCTACATACGTATACCAGTGTGAAAAGGGTAACTACAGTTGTACTTAGAACTCGATGTAACCATTCTGAATGTTGTTTTACAATAGATACTTATGTTGTTCATCCTTGGAACTGAGTTGAATACAGAAAGAATGTTTTAAAATCTATTACCCTTGTCAATTTTTCCAGATCATCTCTAAATGAGGGCGTAACACTCAAACTCCCACAATTCGAGAAGCCACCTTTTAATTTTTCTCAAAGAAATCATGATGTGCCAATCATATTAAAGAAAATTCTGGCATTAAAACCCCAGCATCAGCCCTCAAATAGTATTTCTTTTTTTCAAAATATTCTTTCATCATTGTCCAAATAAAGACACAGTTTCATAGTTACGGCCATCATATAGTTCACTTCTTCCTCACATTACATCATAATCTTTGCTGTTTTCACTTAGTTTTCAGACTGATGATTTTAACGACTAGCAATTTATTGTCTAAAACTGACAATGTATGCCTACCCGATTTAAGACAAAGAGTATATGGTGTTTATTTATAGAAAAAGAATTCATACAACCATGATCTAGCTATGGATGTCCATTGTTAAGAGCACATTGAAATGATAGCGATGTTTGGCTGTCTCACTTTAAGGAAGGCTATGTTCTTGATTTGACAGCCCAAGTAATTAAAAATTGGCTTTGTTTTTGTAGTGCTAGATATGAAATTCAGGTATACCTTTCTGGGAGATAGTGAAAATGTTAGATAGATCTAAATGGATGTGAAACTCCATCATAAATGATTATTCCTATTGTTACATATGAGAAAGAAAATGTACCTAAATATATTTGTGGTTCACCCATCACTAATCTCCTTACCACTGAGTGGCGAGACTCTCAGGAGTGCCCGAGGAATGTTTTGAGAGTCAGTAGGCCTTTGTACTTGATTCTTCAGCTAACTCTTTGGGTCGATGACAGCTGCTCTTGCAATTAGCCCTTCCCTTGACCTCATGGTCAACCACAATAGCCTTGGAGACTTCAGGAAGGGAAACTATTACTTTTAAGGTATCTGGACAAGACCTGCATGTGTGCAAATTAATAGGGGAACTGTTTTCTGTGCTTTATCTTCCTTCTTTTCTCTTGGTTACAAATTGTCCCCATCCATATGTGACAGGCACATCTGGTTACCTACTCTAATGGGTGAAGAAATGGATCTAACAGGAAAGGGAAGCCATATAATACTCCCCAGGAATGTGTAAAAGAGGATTCCTCAGCCTTTTTCTGAAAACAGGAGTCTTAAAAGGACATCCTGGGCTGAACAATAAGTTGTTTGCTCAACTTACCCCTCTTAGTTCAGAAGTAGAAATATGTAAAATATGTAAAATATGATATTTAGTAGACTGAGTATCAACAGTATAATAATACAATACAAGAAGCTCAGTTTTAACAGATTAAAATGATAGATTTGTTGTGAGCTAAACTTTCTTCCCTCTCCTTTTCATCCTCAAATCTCCTCATCTCTGGGTCAAGAGGTGTTGCAGGCCATGGGCTTCCTTTCTCTTCAAGTGTCTGTCTGCTGAGCCCTGAAGGTAGACTGTGATTCAAAATCTAGTTTGGAGTCATTTTGCACATAGTAAACAAGGCCAGATCTTTCTGTCCTCATGCTGTCCTTTGATTCCAGTCAGGCAGAGTTGTCTATAAGCCATGAGAAGCAGAGTTGAATTGGAGAAGGCCAGTCATTCAACGACCCATGTCCCCATAAGCCTGATATATGGGAAACTTAAGTTTGAGGAACAGAGTTGGAACAATAAGAAAAGAATGGCTGGGAAAGGAAGTCCTGGGAGTAGTGGTGCTGGGGGTTGTAAGAGATGGAGGACAGAGAGATTGATAGTAGAACTTCAGTACCTGTGAGCAGTGAGCTCTCAGTAGAGTTGACACAGGCAGCAACAATGGTGGAAGCTGAAGACTAGATCAGAATACCATAGCAAGGCGTGTTTCTCAACGCTTTCAATTGGTGACATGTACCAACTTGCCTAAACAGGGCCAGGAGAACAGGAGTGACAGAACTGAATGATAATCTCAAAGAAAGTGGAAAAATGAATTCGCACGATGTTTTTAAAGGGCTATGGAAAAAAACATTCCTGAAATGCTGTTCACTCTATTCCTTGGTCACACTCCCAGAATCTTTCATAATGAAGAGGGATACCCTACTACCTTTGCCAAGTGTATGGTGTATATTATGACAGCTCTGCCTAAATTACTTTTCAGAAAAAGATGGAAATATAAATTGATAAACACCAGGAAAGTGGAATTGATAGGATAAGGGTATTTTTATGTAGTAGTGGCCAAATACCCCATAACATGTTATAATCAAATGGTCATGACAACAATCATCTTTGGAATTATAGCTTTTTCTTTAATTTTTTTTTTGAGAGAGACAGAGAGAAAGAGATAGCAGGAGTAGGGGAGGAAAAGAAAGAGAGAGAAAGAGACAGAATCCAAAGTAGTCTTCAGGCTCTGAGCTGTCAGCACAGAGCCCGATGCGGGCTTGAACTCACGAAGTGTAAGATCATTACCTCAGCTGAAGTTTAATGCTTAACCAGAAGTGGACACTTACCTGACTGAGCCACCCAGGCACCCCTAACTTTGGAATTATAGTTTTTCTTTTAATTTTTTAATGTTTATTAATTTTTTTTTGAGAGAGAGACAGAATGCGACCAGGAGAGGGGCAGAGAAAGAAGGAGACACAGAATCTAAAGCAGGTTCCAGGCTCTAATCTGTCAGCACAGAGTCTGACATGGGGCTCAAACTCATAAACCTCAAGATCATGACCTAAGCCAAAGTCAGACGCTTAACAGGCTGAGCCACCCAGGCACTCCTGGAATTACAGCTTCAATCAACTTTTGCCCATTCTAGTTGCCACACTGTGGATAACAATTTTTTCAAATGTAGAAAATGCTTTTCATATTGACCCTCTAAGCTTCCTTAGTTCCCAAGACACATGTCGAAACCTCTGCCATAAAGAATATTAACTAAGTACTTATATGAAAATGGAAGGTGACAATGACAGCTACATACTATATTACATAGGAACCATTCCCTAAATATATGTCAAAATAAGTAAAAAATAAAGTGGGTTGCAACAAGTACTTAAATAGCACAAATAGCTGTCAAATAAATGAAATACTTTAAAATAGTTCTAAAGGGGGAAAAGCCTTGTTGCCAGGGATACGACAAGGAGACCCAAGTCCAGACAAGGAGTAAGTCATTAATGACAGTGGTCATTCCAGGAATTCATAATGAAATTAGCATTTAAAATATTTCCAGTAGAATTAAAATCTAAATCCTTCTGTGAAACATTACTTGGCAATAGGCTGATGGTCTTTACCCATGGAGGTCAGAGAGCGGTTCTCCAGAAGGCAAGAAGAATAGATCACTCTTTTATCTCAAGTCTCCTTTGCATTCTGCCAAGCCTTAGGGGGCTGTCTTTACTTAAGCTGCATCAGAGCAGTGCCTGAGAGATTTTGGATTAGCCTAACATTGCTGCTTTGACCGTATTAATGATATTAAACCAATAAGCACATGGATTATTCAAATCAGTGTCCTTGAATGAGCTAAAGATCTTTTAACAGGTAACTTCTAAGTGCCAAGAAATTTGACTTAATTAGTGCTAATGGCATTGGTCTTTAATGAGAATTTTCCTGTAAGAAAGCTAATTGTTATTTTATTTTGAAAGATAGAGCTGTAATATGTACTCCAACAGTTCACACCAGGGGTCAATTTTGTCCCCTGATCCCAAGGATCATGTGACAATGTCGAGAGACATTTGGGGTTGTCACAACTGTAGAGAGGGGGGTTTCTGGCAGCGAATGGGTAGAGGCTAGAGATGCTATCAGATATAATGCACATAACAGCTCAATCTCACACCACAAGGAGCATCCAAAGTATGTCTGTGCCACTACTGGGAAACCCTGGTGTGTGAGTACAAAGATAAATTATCATGCAATTTGAGAGAGAGCACACAAACAACTAAAGACACTTTGAAATTTTGATTCATGGTCATGAAAAATTCTGAAATAATGCATTTCTTCTGTGCCTAAACTTCTTCCTAATAATAAATTAGTCTTCCTTTGACGCTGCATTAACTGTTTAAAACCATGAGGGAGCTATTCAGTGTGTTACTACTTTGGTGTATTAAATTCAGCCCTGGGGTATTTAAAACGTTAATGGAACTTTCAAAAGTACCTAATTTACAACTGAGCATTAAGAGAACCAACACATGTGAAAAAGACATAAATGCGCTCAAAAAGAAACACATAAACAAGCTTAAAAGTTCAGAGGACACAAAGTGATCTGAGTTGGGGTGTGTGTATGTGTGTGGAAGGGAGGAGGGTCATTAGTTAGGAATGGCCAGACGTGAGTATTGACCTGGGTTTAAAGGAAAAGAAAACTGTGGGTTAGTTGAGAGAATATTCTAGCAATTCAGTAGCCCTTGTTAATGTGAAACAAAGTGGTTAATTGCTAATTCAATTTCCGGAGGGTTTTCAGCAAACAGGAGTTGAAGAGAGTGATTAGTATCTACTGAGTGAAAACTGTTTAAAATTAATCCATCTTTTGATGAATTTTAAATGGGTTTGATGATAATGTTTATAATGTTCTGGGTACCTAGAATATGGTAGATTACTTTAAGGTAAATCTGCTAATTTAAAAAAAAAAACTTGTCACATGTCACAGATTGAACACCCTAATCACATGGGGGGAAAAAGCTGATTCAGATCTATGTTGGTGTCCTTCACTGAAAATAATTAAGTGTTATAGGTGGTCCCTATAACCATGAGGGTTTAAATACAAGGCTTGCTGTCATTTTTGCCTTCCACAAAGATTTCTGGATAAGAGAAGAGACAGTTCTGATAAAGCCTTCCTTCCCTTCCTTGAATACCCAGCAGAGCACTTCCTGCACGAGCAAAGAGACATAGGAGGCAGAATCAGAGAAATTTGTGAAAACCAGGAGACGCACCACTGATAAAATAATATAGTTAAGAGCAGATACTTTTTTTCTTTTCTAGATATACTTGATACATTAACTTTGGGAGACATAATATTTCAACTTTTGGGAGACCTCGAGGAACAAAAATAATTTAATAACCGAGGGATTATTAGGGTAAGTTAAGAATTGTGGACTATTGCTTCATTCTGTGTCAGGGCCCTGCTAACTTTCGGTCTCCCTGGGGACTAGCAACCCAAAGAGAACATAATTCATATTACAGTTATCAACAGACTTATGAAAATCTTATGCGTCAACCTAGTTGGTTATGGCTCCTAAGTAGTCGGTTAAAAATTATTCTAGATGCTTCTGTGTATTTTTAAGTTGAGATTAGAATTTGAATCAGTATATTTTGAGTAGAAAAAAGATTATTCTCTATAATGTGGATGGGCCTCACCTCGTCAATTGAAGGCCTTAATAGAAAAAGACCTTCCCAAGAAAAAGAGGAAATTCTAGCAGCAGACTGTCCCCGACTCACTCAAAGTGCAACTGTCCCCTGGCCTCTTCTACGCTGCAGATTTTGGGCTTGCCCACCTCCACAACCACGTGGGGCAATTTTTTAAAACAAATCTTTCTCTCTCTCAATAGAGAAGGAGAGAGATCATATACATCATATCTGTATCTACCCATCTATTTATCTATAAATATGCATGAGATAGTTTTCTTTGTTCACAATTATATGCATATGAAAGAGTAACTATATACACGCATGGTGGTAATTATGTATATGCTCATATATATCTTATTTGTTCTGTATCTCTGGAAAACCCTCACTAATACAAGATTACAGACTTATAATACAGGGAATGTATATACTCCATTCTTTTACAGACTCTTCTCTTCCACAAAAGGTGGGTAATCTTTCCCCGAACCAGGTTCTGCAGTAGTCTCGGGGTATGACACTGAGAAAAATCAGACATCCTTGCTATTTTAGAGCTAAAGTGCATATACTGATCTAACTAAAAGTAGACTGTAAGGCAAGAAAAAATACCAAAGAAGGGATATTTCATAATTGCTAGGGGTGAAATGGGACATTTGGAAGATATACAGGCCTAATATGAATATACCTGATGCCAGAGCTTCTAAATATATAAATGGAACTGATAGAACCAAAAAGATAAGTAGATGAATACACAAAAATGCTGAGAAACTTCAACACATGTAATTGGGGTAAGGATATAGAAAGTAAGAAAAATGATGAGTAATGAGAATGATATAAAATGAGTAAGGATATAGAACACCTGAATAATTAACAAGGATCAGAAAATTATCAAAGTTGACCTAATTCTTGCATATGTGAATAAAGTTTCTTCTCATGAGTGAATGGAACGTTTCTAAAATTTAACCATAGTGTTGATCATAAATAAAGCCTCAAAAATTTTTTTCAAAACTTGAACAAATTAGGGTGTATTTTCTGAGAAGTTTGAAAGTAAGCTAGAACCAAATAATTAGAAATTCCACCAATATCCTGAGCATTAAACAAAACATTAAACAATAAATTTCACATTAATATATAAGTTAAAGGAAGAAACAAAGTGAAAATAAGAAAATATTATTAAATGAGTGGTACAGCACATCTAGAATATAGCTAATGCAATTCTTAGGGAGAAATGTATACTTGTACATATTAGATAAGAAAACTAAAATAAATGATTAAGCTTCCATTTCAAGATGTTACAACAAAAATATCAAATTAATTCAAAGTAAGTGGGGGAAAATAAATTACAAAGAATAAAACTAGAAGCAAATCAAAAAATTTTTTATGTAACATAGAAAACTCAATGAAGCAAAAGCTTGCAGATTTATATATAGCATCTTTCCAATTAATTCTCAAATCTATCTTCTGATCAATCTCAGTTTCCAGAGGAACTAACTTGACCATAAAGACTTTCCTCTTTGTTGAACCGATGTTATAAGCCAGATGTCAGCTCAGAATAACGTCTGTGTGGCATCGCGAATCACTTGCAGCTCGAATAGTAGAGACACACACAAGACATACGATGAACATCACAAGTGTCCTAAAAAAATGCTTAGAATTTACTTTGTTTCCAGCTTTCTTACTGGCCTAGGCTTAACCAACAAAATATTCTCAAGGATCGGTATGACCGACCTTAGATAGCTAGGTGATGTATTATCTTAATTGATTAATTGTTTGTTTTACTTTTCCTGACTGGCTCTCCCAGATAAAACCAAATATTTTAGTAATTGTATGGACTCTACCTTTGATGGCCAGTAAATGGTTGAGGGCAAATTTATTGCCTAAACTATTTTAATGGGTTAATGTATCCTGCTATTCGCCATCTCACCCTTGTGCTGGCTTATTTACTCTCTGGGTCATGGTCAGTGATAAATTGCAGAATAGTTCATTTTGGGAACTCCTAGCCAAGGTAGAATTTTGTACAAACCGGTGAAATCCAGGGTCTCAGACCCCTTCTAAGAAATGGGCATCATTTTATCTTAATAAAATACAAGCAGTTGGAAAGTTTGCATTGCAAATGAGCCAGATGGCCATTTGTAAGGCACAGGTCTGATTTTGATGTGATGAACACAAGAGGGCATCTGATTTCATAAGAATAGCCCCATGGGTACAAAATGAGGGGATACAAACACTCTGCTTCTGGTAACTGGTTGACACAAATTATTGCCTGGATTTAGTTGGTCTTGTTACAGAGGAGCCAATATTTTGGGTAGAACTAAGTCATGTGATCATTTCTATCAAACATGCTTATATAAAAAATAATGTAACTATAGGTCCAGTTAAGACATGTAAGTCTGCTGGAATTAAAGATATTTATTCTGTTACTAAATACAACAAGAGAAGTGATTATTAGTTTGGGGCTAAACTGGGGCTTCTACCTCTGGTTATAAAATGCTTACTAGAGGGTTCTGGTGCCAGATGACAAATCTCACAGTTGGAAAGATTGGAAATTGCTGTGAATGTTTGGGAAAGAAAAATTGGTAGCTCAAGGTTTAGAAGAAATAAGATAATTGAGGAAATGCCAAAAGACTACACGGTCATTTAAATTATTTAATGTATTGAACCAACACAAGGAAATAATACAGGAAGCAATCAGAGAAATAAAATATGAGACAGAAGTAAGGAAATAGAAGACTGTTATCATCATCAAAGGTTTTAATTTGAAGGTCTTAGACAGAAGTTATCTACATCTGGTAACATATTCTTGATCAGAGATATTTGATACAACTCTCAACTTTTAGACTGAAACTATTTTGAGGAATTTTAACACATTTGGCACAGATTGAACCTCAGAACTAGGTTTCCAGGGGAAATGGATACCCAGGTTGTAAGAGCTGTAGCACAGTTGCACTGGGAATTATGGATCCATGGAAAGCATGTTCTCGAGTCAAAGAAATTGCTAGTAACAAAAATGGTCCTTTTCAATGACTTCAATCTGTGGCTTTTTCTATGTGTCTAACTTCCAGGTTGTATATCATGAAGGAGTACGTCCAGTTGTGTCACTTAAGAGTGGCAGTTTACACCTGTTGGGAATAAGGCTGTGTATGTGATAATCATTACTTATAATACTCCACAGAATCAGAATAAAACAAGGTTGACCTTGACAAAAAGTCCGTAGACTGTCACTGCTATTAGAAAAAAAGCCAATTTACTACATAGGGCTCTTAAATTCTTTTCTTCTCATTTTCTTTTTAAAAATTTTTAAATTTTTTTTTTGAGAGAGAGAAAGAAAGAAAGACAGTACGAGTGAGGAAGGGGCAGAGAGAGAGGGAGACACAGAATCTGAAGCAGGCTCCAGGCTCTGAGCTGTCAGCCCAGAGCACGATGTAGGGCTCAAACACATGAACCATGAGATCATGATCTAAGCTGAAGTCAGATGCTCAATTAACTGAGCCACTAGGTGCCCCATTTCTTCTGTTTTGTGTGGGAACAGGAACTCATTTTTCCAGAAGTTTTCCTTTAGTATGAATTTCATTCCAAATGATCAAGGCAATAACATACATGGCTGTTTCATCATCACATGCCATGTCCATCCCAATCCTTGAATAAGTGGATGATCATCTCCTGCCAGACTGGAGAATGGTCTTCCATCTCCTTCACTTTTATTTTGTCGCCTACTGTCCACTCCCACTTCCAATCTCTCTAAGAGTTAGCGGCCATGACTGTAAACATGTGACCCTGACTAACTTAATCCAGGAAGAATATATTGGCTAGCTCACTGACTCATCATGAATCAGAGGACAACAGGGTTCCAAACATGTATGGAAACAAAGGGTCACTAGAAATGCTGCAAAGACCCTTAAGAACAGCGGATGAAAGAGCCCAGACCACTGTTCCAGAATAATGTCTACATACACCAACTAATACCATCACTGCCACGGCCATCGCTGGATGCTGGCCACCACTGCGAATGTCACTGTCACAAAACTGCTGGGTACAGAACAAGGGTTTCTGATCTTGCATCTCTATCTCACTCCATCTAAACTCAAAGTTTAGAATGGGAACATTGGAGTGGCCAAGCATAGACTTTTCATTTGTGTTCTAGATGCCAGGGATCTGGGCCAGTTAGAGACATAAGAGAACATCTCACAAATGTCAGGAAAGTTTTAGATCCTGGCAGGAAAAAAAATGGCACCTTTCCACTATGGAAACTATAACATAATTTTCTGCTAGATTTGATGGCAGTATATCAATTGGTATATAGATATATACATATATACACATATATGTATATACATACATACAAGGAACAAAGATCTCTTAGGTTTGGAGAGAGAGGTCCTTCACTTATCTGGCTTAAATCTTCTATGCTTCTTGTCTCTTTTATATGTTTACTATGACATATGGTCCTAACAACAGTGTAAGGGTCATATGAAAGAGAAAATATCTTCCACATCTAGCATCTTCTATAACTCCAAACAGAAGATGTTGTACAGAATATGTCCCTGATAAGTAACTATTGATTTATCAATCTTTTCTGTCAATATCTCCTTGAGCACTAATTGATTCAAGAGCAAAAATGAAGGTGGGGATATCAGAAGTAACCCACAGCTGGGAAAAAACTATGGCTCTCAAGCCGTGGGCAAGTTCAAAGAGTATGGCATTGAATCTAGTAGGTATTAAAAAGACTCATGGATTTTTTTTCTTTGAAATCCAAGGAAAACATAATTAGAAACCACAACCATTTAAGATTGAGAATTAAACCTATGCTTCATTTCTTTAAAAGCATACTCAAGGCAACTATGATATCTACTAATTATAACACTATAATTAACTATCTTAATAACATACAGGGTTTTTTTCCTCTTCCCAAAAGCATAAGTAAAGAAAAAAGATGCTATTTTATCCCAGGCTAAAGCCAGAGTCACCTGCTGTTAGATTTGTACAAATATAACTTGTAAGTCTAGACTAAAATGGTCTTGAAGAATATCTTGTACTGACTTACTTCATGGTTTCCATTTGGTGCTTGCCATTTTGAACTAGTAAGATTCAGCCAACAAAATTATACTGATACCAAATGACAAGTTGTACCCATACAACTAGGGTGAAACAATGGCGAGTTATTTAAATGGAGGATTTAATTGTATTTTTCAACCAAATTCTGAGGAGGCAAATGCTTACAGAGAAATGTATTGAACTCTTAAAAGCCCAGGAACATTTCTTAATTAAAATGTCATTGCTGAAAAATTCAATTATGCTTTAATGTTTACTCAGCTGGCTATATTGACATATAGAGATGTATTTCAACATGATAGCAATGTTGAATGGTCTACAATTTTAATATGCAGAACTTATTAGTGATTATGGAAAGTAACCATGAGGCAGATCAGCAAAGGTCTAAGTAACCTAGGTCATGGATCAAAACTTTAAGTGAGAAAATGCAAAGACAGAAAAACAAAGCAAAAGAGAAACCTGGGGCTTTAAATAACTTCTCGAAAAAGAGAAGAAAGTATCTGACAGGAAGGCATAAAAGTAAGAATGATAATGTTCATACCTATCAAAATAAATCTGTCCATGCATACAGAGATGCTTGTAAGGCAAACCTGGTGTATGGAGGTGAGGCGTGCATGGGGAGGGAAGGGCACGGATGAAAACAACATGGTAAAACCACAGCAACCTTGTTTCCCCAAAGAGAATGTGGCTGGATTACTCCCAAGAAAGCCTTCCTTGGACAGTGGACGTGCAGATGGTCTCATGGTCCGCTGTGGTAGAGATGATCTGGACCAGATATCCACATGCTATTCCTGATCCCTGTACTAGATCCCTAGAGGATCAGTGCACAGACGAATCTATAAGGGAAAAAAAACATAATTAGCTATTGCCAGATAGCATTTTGTGCTCAAATTGCCGAAGGCCTTCTACCCCTGAAAAGCGGAAATGAACCTTAGCCAGAAGGCTCTCCTAGCCTCTACTGCAAATCACAGTCCACAGGCAGATTTCAGTGGTCTTTGTCAATGTTCCTTTTACCCAGGCCAACACCTGGACACTGTCCCTTTGCGTTCCCATAAACTCTGAGGAGACATGCTGATGAGTATACAGAGCCCTTTAACTCAGACTCAGAGCAGGTGTGGCCCCTCCACTGATCATTTCCCATAGACCATTCATGCTTCCCATGTGACCTTTCTAGACTTGGAGAGGCCAAGTGATCTAGGCCACAGATTCTCCAGTTTGGCTAACACTGAAATCACCTGGGCAGATTTAAAAACTACAGCCTCCTGGACCCAACCTTCAGGGATTCGAATTTAATTGGCCTGAGCTTTTATGGCTTGAGCATCAGTTAAAAGCTCCCCAGGTAATCCTAGTAGAGGGCCAAGGGTGAGAACAACTGATTTGGGCCAGGAGTGACCCAAAAGCTACAAATAATGAGTACCCAGTAAGAGCACATGTTACCCAGAAAGACAGGAGACAGGCAAGAAAAAATAATGTGGTAAATGGCAGAAAACCATGTGAAAGAGCTTTTTGTTATTTCTTCATTGCACCACAGAGATCCACTCCCTACCAATTCCAATTGGCTAATTTTTTTTTTAATCTGCTTTGAATTGGGGAAGAGATGATCCCACCACAGTGAGATTTCTCTAGATGTAGGAGTGTTTGCCTCTTGGCCTTTTTGTTTTCACTCAAAGACACAAACCCAAATTAATTTCCTATCATCAGTTTCCTTAACAAAGTTAAGTCTCAGTTAATAGAAGTGAAGAGAGGAAAAAAATCTATCCCTTGAAGGAGTATCTTAATTACTGTAGGTGATTAAGGTTCCTTGGAATGAAAATTTTTAACTTTTAGCTAGCATATCCACTAGAAGCTGGCCTTCACGCTCAAGCAATAGCTTTGCAGTAAGGAAGCATGATGACGGGAAGGAACTCTGCACATGTTAATATGCCTGGGTGCCTGGAAACAAAATTCAACTCAAACAGGCCTGAACAGTATCAAGATGTATGAGCTTAGACAAAATGGAAAAATCTAGAAGTCAGGGACATGTTAGTTGCAATTTGGGCACAGAATCCCACTTCAATTTCCCCATAGTCTTCTCAGTTCTGGCTTCTTTTCTATCCTGGCCTTTGACCCAGTCTAGCTCTCCGTAGGGTGGCCAAAGGCAACAGCAGCTAGAGTGTCCCCTCTGTGGGTCCTTTACATCTGCAGCAAGAAGACATCCTCGCTTCTGGCTGTGCTCTTACAAGAGTCAGAAGAGTCTCATTTATACTTTCACCCCAGCCCCCAGCACTCAGACCCTAGTATTCAACCAATTTGTCCATCTCTAAACCCAACACCGTGGTGGGTGAAATGGCTTGATCAAGTCAGGGCCCACTCCTGAATCTAGTAGTAGGGTAGACTTTCTGGAATCATAGGAGTCCCCAGAAGTAGAAAAATAAAAATGGGAAAAAAAAAGAGAGAGAAAAGAGAGAGGGGAAGTTATAAGGCAGACAAATAACAAACACGTTCAACATAAACTACTAACGAGGGGACCCACTGAGGAAGCCATGCGGCTGGGTTCCGATTTAAATTCTGCCAACGACTTCTGTGTCCTTGGCTGAACAAGTCACCTCCATTGTTAAAATAAATGTGTTGGACAAGGTAATCTTATTTCTAAGATCCTGTTCAAACCTAGAATCCCTTACATTTATATCTCTAAAATAACTTGGATCTTAGCTGCTAGTTTTCAGTCCGATTTTTTGAGAAGCATTTAGAGAAATAGATCTGATTTATGGTCTTGGGCAAAATTGTCGAAGGGACTTAAAGAATGTTTCCACTTTTCTTTGGTAACATGGGTACCTCTGGTCCTTTTAGCCTCTGCTGATGGAGCCCACTTCTTGTTTCTCTTCTACTGCCTCCCTGGGCAACTGATAAATTAGAGCAATTGCTCTGACTTGTATAAGAATGGATTTTCCTGTATTTGTTTTAAGACTTCCTAGAATGATTCACTTTGCTACCACAATTCTGTTGCACTCGCAAAATGTTATGTGACACTGCTAAGGTAAATTTATTGAGGCTTTCCATTTTAATTAGGTTTTTTTCTCATATTTTCTCTGAAAAGTTAATCCCCTTTTAATGAAATTGTAAAATATAAGCAAATCTTACATGACACTTTTATCACCTGCTCGTTTGAGATCAAAAGTCGAATTGTACTGCCTTCCAAAATTATACCAAATTTTAAGTGCATATTAAAATGGTAACTTTTATCTCAGATCAATGGTTGAGCTTTAATTTATTTGAGCAAAATAAAACAATGCAGATAATGGGTTAGTGCTGCATTTCAACATGTCTTATAGCAATAAGATATTATTTCAGTGATTTTATCACTATTTGAAGTTTGGTAGGAAGCAGATTCTTAACTTGAAAACTTAATGGGTTTAAACTTTCCATCAGAAAGGAATCTGCCAAATAGCTTCCCCATAATGAAAAAGGGAGACAGTCTCATATCTATTCCAAGTTTTATGATGTAAAATAGTCCCCGCTGTTACATTTTGGTGATTGTAAAAATCTAGTGCATGTGTGAGTTTGCCAGGTTAATAGGGTTATAACTTCAGCTCAGTGATAAAGAAAATATTTGTACTCTGCTCTCTCTTCCAATTCTCCAACCCTATCTCTTACCTCTAAGACCTGAATGGCATTCTTTGGATCCATGGACGGGCGCAGTCATATCCTCCATTTAGTTGGGGCACCCCAGTTCATATTGTTTCAGCTTTTGTCTTTATTTATGATCAAAGTAGAGACTCACTTTGTAGCGTTATGCTGACAATTTACAACCAGCTCATAAATGCCTCTTGTCTTGTGATTTATAGTGAACGCCCTGCTTGCTGTCCCTGACCTCTTTCTCCTGGGTCCCCATTCATTCCTCATCTTAGGCAGCCAGTCACAATTAATTAGCTCAGGTACCTGTTGATAAAGGAAAACCAGCATTTAAACAATGTCTACATTACATCCAGGCTCCCGTGGCCAGAGTGCCAAAGTGGAATATCACTCCTCGTAATAGTTTGGCCTGAGAACTGCTTAGAATATAACAACTTTGTTGACAATTCTAGGTAACACTCACCAGAGGAAAAATAAAAGGCAAAACAAGTTTTGGTAATGAAATTAATTGAGAAAAAGCCAGTCTCACTGTCAAAAGAGAGGAACCTTGAGAAGAAAGGCAGCTTCTAAAGGTCAATACTCAGCGTGTGTAATCTTTACCATCTGTGTGCAGGCTGGTAAGATTCTGAGACTGTCATATGCAGTCTTTTTTTCTGAAAATAACAGACAAGGAAAAACGGGGTTGCCCAACAGGGAGCCTGGATGTACTTAGCTGGATAGAAAATGAAAACACTATATGGTATAAACTTAGGATGACCTTTAATTTTCCTTCCCCTTGACCTACATGGGTCCTCGGATAGTTTCAGAAAAATAGTGCCACGGCGAATTGAAATAATTCCATCACCAATGAAATGTAATGTTATATTTACAAGGTGGAACATTAGGGAGTTTGATTCAGTGTAAGCTCTGACCATCGTCAGACTGCCTTCTGATGAAGGCAACAAGACCCTTTCTGGGTTTTTTTCTAATAGGAAATTTTAAAAAAATAAGTAGAAAATGGACTTGATATTGCTTTGCCTAAATGTTTGATAATTGTATTGAAATTCTAGAATGTTGTGATTGTATACCCAGTGATATAAATTTCTCCTGTTACAACACATTTTAAAGGTTTGATGTTATATAGGTTTTTGAGACTTGTATTAAATATATGAATGGCTTTCTTACTAAAACTGATAACATCATAAACTCTTATTTCTATGACTCCGTAGTGTTTTTACACCAATTAGGAGGTAATGAAAAAGAAAAAAACATATATTTACCTAGATGTATGTATAGTATTAACATATGTTTATGTATGTATTTATGTATGTGGATGTAAATATCACATAAGAAAGAATTCTATATACTAGATAGGCTATCATACATAAACTTTAGATAATTTTATTGAAATCTTGTATATTTTAATTAATGAAAGTATAAAATGCTTTCCCACCATTATATACCAGGTCACATGTTTACAATATCATTCTTAGAATATCAATTTCCATCTTTTTCTAAAAAACCGATCCTTTAGAGATTTTGAGTTCTCATTCTAACTTTTTCTGTAATTCCACATCTATCTATAGATTACTGCTTTTGAAGGGCTCATTTTTTATGCATATTATTATGTTGTCCTCACAACATTCAGGAGGCTCATGAATGCCATATGATTTTAAAGAGACATATGCCCATTACTCTCATTTAAAAAATAAAAAACATACTCCTTGTATTATTATTGCTATTTTCATGATAAGGGCCAGAGATTTTACAAAGTATGCTGATATCTAAACTTCATAGATAAGGTCAAAGGTTAACTGATTCGTTTAGCGCCTCTGTGAATTCCTTGCTTTGTTCTAGGAACATAAAATAGTAGGCTAGCCTGTGCCACATTTGTCACTGCTCCCACAGCCTCCCAGGAAAGTAGAATCTATAAAATCTTAGACATAACAAATAAGAGCACTCTCCAGTTAATAATAATAGCACATCTGGTTAATAAGATGTTCCACCTCTTTAGAAGAAAGAGATATTTTATTTGTATTCATTAGGGTGACCTAACCATTCACTGGCATGCTTTATGGTACCTCTCCTGTGTGATGTCATAGCATGGACACATGAAAATAGGGCATGGAGATTGTACTGTTTCCTCTCTCCACATATTTAAAACACAGCACCCATTGTTTTTCCCTTTCTCCAGCCTCCCTTCTGGTTCCCTCCTCTTCCCCTTCCTCTCTTTTCTATCTCCTTCATGCTCTCTCCACCAATGACTCCCCTAGCGAGCCATTCACTTTTACATTCTGGAGGCAATTGTGTTGGTTAAAGCTCCCAGGAGGTTACACAAGTGGGTTAGGTTTATTTTCTTGTTGTTGCCTTGACTTCGTGTTACATATTATTCTCCTCAACTGGTTGCGGTGATCTAAAGACCTTTTCTTTTGGAAGAATGTATTGTTTTATAACTAATCATTATGAATAAATGAACTCAATTAATGAAAATATAAGCACAGAATGAAAATCAGGTTCTAGGAAAAAAGAAACAGGGAAAGAAAGAAGCTGTTTACACAGAGGCAGCTAAATAAATGTCTCTTTCCCTTAGTTTTGGGGAAAGGGAGCTCACCATTAACAAATGATACTGCTCTGAGCCCATTATGTTGAATATTATATGTCACTGTCAATCACTTTGCAATCCACAGGGCAATAATTCTCCATAATAACTGCCAACTCTAGTCAATATATTTGCATCATTTTACTTTAGAGGCTTATGAAATGCAAATGCAAATTCTAATAATAATGCTTCTTATTTAATTAGTTCTGCCTGATGGATATTCTCTTTCTTTAGCAAAGCTTTAAAAATAAGAATTCCAATTCCAAGCCTGATATGGCCATTTGCCCATTCTTTGTTTGTGCTGATGGCCCATTCATTGCTTAGAAGTCGCTGACCATGGAGACAGGTCCTGACATGAGAGCTGAGAACTTTTTTTTTGAAAAAAGGGTCAAAAAAGGGTCCGCCTCATTATTTTAAACCCAGAGAAAATATCATACCCATGTCCTATGTTTAACTAATTAAAAGTGTGTTGTTTTTGGGAAATGGATACTGTGCTTCCTTCAGAAGCCACTAGGAACATCCTGCTCTGTTACTGAACTTGATGTGTATCTATCCAGCATCCTTCATTTTGGGAAAATGCTGCTCTTCCTCACCCCATAGTATATTCTGCTTACACATGTGCTAGATATGTGACACAGGTATGGCTAATCAAGATACTTCATTACCCTGAGCACAGTTAGGGAGAGAGGCTGTCCAGCTACTTACTTATGGAGCCTAGACTCTCCCCTGTCCTGTGAAAGGCTACCCTTACTCACTGGCCTTTCTACGTTCTTTCAAAAAGCTTTGACCCCATGGAGCATGACTTATGGTCAAGACTACCAAGGAAGCATGGCAGTTGGAGCATGGTACAAGAACATAGGTACTTTTTTGTTTTAAATGTTTATTTATTAATTTTTGAGAGACAGAGAGAGAGCATGCATGTGGGGGTAGGTAGAGAGAGAAGGAGAGAAAGAATCCCAAGCCTGCTCCATGCTCACAGCGTGGGGCTTGATCCCAAGAACCATGCATGAGATCATGACCTGAGCTGAAATCAAGAGCTGTACAATTAAATGACTGAGTCACCCAGATGCCCCAGGGAACCTAGGTTTAAACCATGAGGATGATGTGTTTACCAACAATTGGGAACAATACGTCACATATATATGGTATTAAGATCCTTTTATAAGACATTCTGACCTATATCACTGAGGCAGCATATTCTTAAACTGATTTATTTCTTTGGGTAAACGTAAGTAGTCTTCTTCCTTTTTTCTTTTTCTTTTATAACCACCTTATAGTCACAAATTTCACATAAATCCAAAAAAATATTTTGTAAAGAAGTCAAGCTGCTCTGGTAGAACAACCTAGAACTCTCCTCTGGCCTCATCCTTTCTTTCTCTTTTCTGCTAGATCTCCTCATCTCCCAGTCTCTTCCACTCCACAGGAGTCTCAAGATCATCCTATGAAAATATAAGTCTCTTTGGAATAAAAGCTTAAAATTAAAAAGTGAAGACATTGAATTATTTGATCTCTTCAGGCTCAAATATTCCATGTAATATATACCTATAGGGATTATTCATTTCATTAAAAAAAATATATAGAAATGGGTGGATGAGTGGTAGAAAGGATGGATTGCTAAAGGCAGTAAAATATTGATGAAGAAAAAAATGGAGATAGATCATTCTGAAGTTCTGAGTAGAGTTGATGGTAATGCTAAACTTAAGGGGAACACTGAAATGCCAACAACATTAGTGGATTCCTAAAGAGAAAAAGTTAGTTTAAGAAAATAATAAAAATGACAGGCATGGAGTCAGGAATACATTTCATCTACTTACCAGATTTGCTGGGGGGGTGGGGTGGGGAACGGGTCTGGCACAACCAATTTCTTCCTTGACTCAGTATTATATAGGTACAGTCATTTCTGAAAATAAGGGTGGACCCATTTGGGGCATTAAGAAACTGCCACCCACACCCATATGCACTAATTTGTTTCCTGCCAAAACATGTCTTTCAAATCGTGTAGGCTGTGCTAGGGGAGAAATCAGGCAGCATGTTCGATGGGGTGCAGAAGAATATTCATGAACTCATGGGTCTGTGACTTCCCACAGGAAGTTTTGGTTTCTGCTTTCAAATTAACCTGTCCAGGTGCTGCTCAGAGGCTTACAGATTATGGAGATCAATCCAAAATACACACAGTAACTGCTTTTGTAATTAAGATTCTGAATTTCTATTAGAAAATTCCTAAATCGATAGCATAACAATAGGCAGAGAAGACATATCACAGTGCTTGAAGTATTTATTGGGCACAGGGGTCCACGTGGCTTGGTTGTTCCAGTGTCAAAGAGGAAACAAAACAAAACAAAAACAAAACTTATAGATCACACTTAAACCCTCAGGGTAAATACGAACAAAGAATAGACTCTATTTTTCTAAGCCATCTGGGTGTAAACCTTTTCTCCCCCCTTTGCCGAAGCCATAGTGTTTATAGGCATGTTTTACTGGAAATCTGCTGCTTCTCACAATGTTTCCTGCACAACTGTCTTAGTAAAACTACATCTGGAAATGACAAGCACACAGTTGTAAATCTGGAAGTCAGTGTGTTGTTGTAATTGCTTGCAGCTACAATATGGCCGTCTTGCTGAATGCCAAAGAGAGTTACAAAGACAGAGGCCAGCTGTAGCTACTGAAATGGATGCTATTTTTTGGAGGGAATGAAATAGATTACAAGAGGGTTATACTGTCTCTTGCCAAGCTATCAAATGATCCAGGGTAGCCTTGAACTTATTGTCTCTTGGACGCATCAATTATTTCAGAGACCTTGATAACCAGCTTGGATTGACCAAGCATGATTTGTTGGATGGTAACAAAACAGGTAGAGAGCCATTCAACTGTAGCTTTCTAGAGTCAGACTGCATCTGAGGGCCCATGTAAGTCAGATGCCATCCTGGATAATGAACCGCCTTTCTGAAGAGCCACAAGAGGCCACCCTGAAGTATAAGCTTGAACAGCTCAACAGTTCTTGGTCCTGGATGACTGGTGTAATCCATAGAGATTCCTAACAAAGCATCCTCCGAGGTAAGCCTGAAGCTTGCCGTAAGAGTATTTCTGTCCGTTTAAATTAACCTGGAGAATCAAGGATTTGTCACGATGGGAGGTTCCTCAGATCCCATTCTGACATAAAAACCACCAGGAAGAATGGCAGTAATGACATAAGTAAACCTATTTAGTAACCAACAACAGTTTAAAAATTCAGGCAAATCCTTACATGTTTCTTATTTATATAATAATTGAGTATTGGTAAGTTAGACAATGGGCTTTCATGGTTACATTTATGTATATGAATTTTATCTTTTGAAATGGCTTACACTTTTAGGAGTATCTCTAAGCTTGTTTTTAAGAGGTGCATATTTGATATACACCATGGAATATTACTCAGCCGTCAGAAAGAATGAAATCTTGCCATTTGCAATGATGTGGCTGGAGCTACAGTGTATTGTGCTAAGCAAAATAAGTCAGTCAGAGAAAGACAAATACCATATGATTTTACCCATATGTGGAATTTAAGAGATGAAACAGATGAACATAAAGAAGGGGGGGTAAAAAGAGAGGAAGACAAATCATAAGAGACTCTTATTGATAGAGAACAAACTGCAGGTTGATTGGGGCAGGTGAGTGGGTGGATGGCAGGCTAGATGGGTGATGGTATTAAGGAGGGCACTTGTGATGGGCACTAGATAATGAATCACTAAACCATACTCCTGAAGCCAATATTGAACTGTATGTTAACTAGCTAAAATTTAAATAAACAAATACATAGCAGCACCTGGGTGGCTCAGTTGATTAAGCATCTGGCTCTTGACACCAGCTCAGGTTCTGATTTCATGGGTCCTGAGATGGAGCCCTGAATGCATACTCTACATTGCAAATGTGGAGCCTGCTTGGGATTCTACCCACCGACCTCTGCCCCTCCCCTGCTTACTCTCACTCTCTCTTTCAAAAATAAAATACAAACTTTAAAGATATGTGTGTGTGTATATATATATATGTATATATAAAACAAAAAATAAATAAGATGTATACTTGAAATAACTACAGTTTCTTAACTTTTCTTTATCTCTACTTTGTTTCTAGCTAGCATATTTCTTATTTCCTTCCTTTCTGTCCATCTTTCCTTATAAGGCTAAACTCCTTTCCCCCATTTCCTCCATTCTACCTCATTCTGCTTCCAAAGGGACTTTTGTCTTCCATGACTTTGTTTTTTTTCTCTTTCATGTTTAGTGTTTATATTTTATTTCTAGGCCTTTTCTCCTTGCTTTTAATCATGCTCATATCTCTCCCAAATGAAGGTGACAGTGGTCAAAGGTACAAAGTTCCAGTTATAAGAAATAAAAGTGCTAGGGATGTAATACACAGCCTGATGACTGCAGTTTACAATATTGCACTGTATCTATGAAAGCTGCAAAGAGAGTAGATTAAAAACTTCTCACACACACACAAAAATTAAATCTGTAGCTCTATGAGGTGATTAAAATTAACCAAACTTGTAATTATGATGCATACGTATGGATCAAATACTTACGTGATGCACCTCAAATGTACACAATATTATATGTCAATTATACTGCCAAAAGAAAAAGGTAAAATGAATTTTAAAATGAACTGTACATCCTACCAAATCTGCCAGAATCAGAATAAAACATTTTTTCAAATAAGTGTTCTTATAGGTTCTACAAGCATGGGAACACAGTGTTCGGGGTTCATTAGTATTTCCTGTATCTCAAAGAACATACAGCTACAGGAGATGCTTACTAAATATTTGTCCAATAAATGAATGAAACAATAAATGAGCAAATAGATAATAAATGCATGTAGATTAGCTGCTTCAACTTCCTCACTATTTACTGGCTGTTTTTATTTCCCCCATGCCAGATTTCTGAAATGCCACCCTCAATTGCTAGATGACAGGTTTCCTATAGCATTTTCCCTCCATCTCAACAGAGAGAAGAATGGAAATGTTTAAGTAGAAGTTTGCAATTTGAGAATACTTTTCTAAGTGACCCAATACTTGCACCTCTCTTCCTGTTATTCTCTGTTTTCCAGATTGTGGTCCCTGTACAGCCTGTGTCCAAATTCTAAAACTATTGATTTTCAGGCTCTATGTCAGCCCCTTGATTCTACTGAGGTGGAATTACAATGCTAGGCCCTCCAGGATCTGTATTAAAATACAAAAAGTCCTTAGATGATGTCGATTTGCATCCAGGTTTGGGGACCACTGAACTACCCAATATGACAGACATATGGAAGAGGACACATTTAAGGACAAAAAATGAGGGATGAAACTTAGCCATTCAAAGGCTACTGCGGCACCTGGATCATTCACCGTGACCCACAAAATGGTCTCAGCTTTCTTGCCTCCCAGTATAACAAGAGTCCTGCATGAATTTAGCTAACTTCAGAAGAAGATTATTGATTCACTTCTTACCTTCACTATGCATGGATACCTCATTCTGCAGGAGAGGGCTCTAGCAAGTAGTGCTTTCTGAGAACAGATTTCCAGAAGTTTCCTCAAGTAAGTGCAATGCAGTCCAGATCCAAGTTGCACAATCAACCAGGACCTCAGTAACTTTATTTCATTCAAAATTCTACACAATTTTGCTTCTTTTTCATCTTTATCTTTACTTTGTATCTTTACTACTGCATTTTCCCCATTTCTGACCCAAATCAGTATTATAAAAATCATCTGATTTTTAAAATGGAAATATTTGGGGTAGGATATTAAGCATGTCAGCAACAAGCTTACAGTTGCTCCTAAAGGGTTAGAGGAAAGGGATCATTCCAAATAGTTGATAAAGGATGTGGTTTATTTGCAAAGCATATAATTGGGACTTGTTTATTGGCTTCCCCCAATTTAGTGACATTTCTACATGTGGAGTAGGAAGAGAGAGAAAAAGAAAGAGAAAGTGATTAACAACTAATGCTGCTCTCATTAATATCTGTTTTGTCGATATATATGTGACTTTACTCTGTGAGACCCTTGTACATTCATTGGTTCTAGTCCTGCCCAGCTGCTCAGTCACGTTCCTCTCAGGCACTCAGGACTGACAGTTCTCCTTAGTGGCTGTGCTATGGCCTCTCTCCCCTGAATGAGGAGAGGAAATACTGCCCTCAAAACTGCGGATAGCTCATGCCTTCGAAGAGAGCTGGGAGAGTGAGGGGCACAGATTAAGGGAGACTACTGAATACCAAAAATGAACCATGGACTGAGGGGGGAGGGGGAGGGAAGGGAGGGGGTGATGGTCATGGTGGGGGGCACTTGTGGGGAGAAGCACTGGGTGTTATATGGAAACCAATTTGATAATAAACTAGTAAAAAAAAAATAAACAGAAAAAAAAAAAAAAGGATACCTTGGCCAAGACTCCACAGCTTCCTTATCTGGCCCTTAAGTTAGAAGAAGGAACACCCAAAGTTTTAAATCATAACTACACTAACTACACTCACTGGGTCTTATTTTGGATTCTTTGTTCTTTGATTTACTCTTTTGCTTTGTTGTTGTTGTTGTTGTTTCCTTTTCAAGGAGATATTCTTTGAGAGCCTCTTCCTTGCTATCTGGCATGAGATATCAGAAAATAAGATTATAGAGTCACAGAGGTATTAGATAGCCAGTTCTGCTTCAACCTTGACATTTCTAATATGCGATTCAGTCTGAACTGTATACACATTGTTTGCCCTTCAGTGATCGCTGAAATTTGGTGTCCTTACCTATCTATATGCAACCTGACCTCCTTCTGCCCACTTGGGGAAAGCTGTACTCTCATTATCATCTTTACCTCTTCCTTCCTGTCTTCTTTTGCTAGTTTGTTAATGCTGCACTTCCTAACCATATTTGGAAAAATAAGGGAAATTCTAATGAAAATAATAACTCCTAATATCATACTACTCATAATAACATCATCCAGAGGTACTGGCTATTAGCATTTTTAGTACTTCTTGACAGTCTGTTGCCTTCTCTGTCTTTTGAGAATTGAAATTATAATGTATTTTTTTCTATGTTGCTTTATTTTCCTATAAGCATTTTGCATTTAATTAAAAACTCTTGATAAATATTGCTTTAATGGCCGTTATTCTACACAATGACAATAACATAATTTATTCAAACATTTTCCTAATTGGAGACATTTAGACTATTTTTGAGGATATGAATTGCATATATTTGAAAGATGAAAATAAAAAATAAGTGTGTATATGGTTTTTAACTGATTACATTTCATGGAATGGAATCACTAACATATTATCAGTAGACAAGAAAGTGAAGTATATTTATAGCTCTCAATATGTAGGACTCTCACCCATTTTAAAAACTGATTTTTTATTTTACCTAGCTCCAGATTTTTGTGACTACGTGTAGTCAATATTTATTTGTGAGAATCGTTAACTAAAGGTAATGCAACATAACTGAATGAGAAGTTAAAAAGAGAGAAGTAATGTTCTAGAAATGATTACTTCGAGGAGTGATTTTATCCTTGACTAAATCATGCATGAGTTTTAATTCTACTTTTCTGACCATGGGGAAAAGGCCATCCCTTTTAGTTTTGCTATAAAAACAGTCCTTGGGATCCTTCCTGCCTACTTTCTCTTTCACTTTGTAAATGAGGTTAGAGGCGGTTCTTCCTTTGTTCTAATACAAACGTCTATATGGTCTGAGCAAAGAGAAACAGTCTTTCTTTCTTCCTTCCCTACCATTTGGTTCACTTTCATCCATGACAAAAAACAAGTTGTCCCTCTGATTTCTAAATATTCTTCTGCCTTCACTCCTACTCTGTCCTTCGGATTCTGTTTGTGGCTGCCTTTATAAATTCTCCCAGCTGATTCACTCAGACACTTCAGGACGCTACTTGTTGGCTCAGGTTAATAGCCTTATCCAAACTGTGGCTTGAGGATTATATACTCAGAAGGTTGTCCAATGTCATCGTTCCACAATCTTACAGTAAAATTCCTTTAAGCTGTGTTAAAGTGTTGTTCACAGTCTGACATAGTTTCCTATCTTTTCTCTTCTCAGGAAGCAGAGCTTAGTTTTTTAGCTGACATCCTACCCTAGAGCTGATGATCCTTTCCGGAGGCAGAGCGGTGGAAACTCAAGATCAGCACTCACCTTCCGCAGGGGACTTCCGCTAAGAACAGCCTGTGTAAAAGTGAACAGGAACACGGGTAGCCATGGCTGCTCTTCACCTTTTGGGTTTTGTGCATCTCTGTGTGAGTGGCGGATGGCAGTGGGATGGGCGAGGCCTTTTATGTTCAAGTTGAGGAAACTATCACTTTACTAATGTCCTTCGGCATCTGGCAATCTCTCTTAAGTGAGGTAGGACTTTAATTGCAAGTGTCACCGGAGTTCTGCAGGAAGACTTCACCAGCCTTCCCTGCTGCAAATGACAGACCGCTGGCATGTAAAGCGTTTGGTTTTCCACAAATGCTTTTTTACTTGGGTTGGAAGCCGTGATCTATGTTTCAGGTCAAAGGCAAGAACAGGCTTTCCCCTATCTGTTTCCAAACGATCAATCATTTATTTCCCGAGGGAATTGTAATTCTTGGGCATGTGGCCTGTTTCCCATTGGCTTCTATTATCATTTGCTAATTAGATTACAACCTAGTATTTACCTTACTCTGTGGTTTTGAGACCTTTCCCTGCAGTGTTTTTCTGTTAGCTTTAGAAATGCTGCAAATCATGCCTTCTCTTAGCCTATTGTGTGAAACCAAGAAGAGTGGAGAACTTTACATTTGCATCTTTTTTTTTTTTAAGGTGGAGAGAGAGGTAAAAAAGTTAAAATTAAATTAATCTTTATGTTTAGACATGACTCAACTTTAAGGATATGCAGTGAGGAAATTCCAGAGGTTTTGTCATCCTGGGACTACTTTAGTTTTAAAATATAACTATTAGCTTAAATCCATAGCTTGCTTAAGCTTAATAAAAACTTGTCCTTTAACATGAAATAATATCATGTCTCACAGTGATGATTCATTTTATCCATTAATTTGCCAGCGTGTGGTGCCCTGTTCCTTGGTCAAACACCAGTCTAGATATTGCTGTGAAGGTATTTTTTTAGTTGCAATTAATATTTATTTTTTAATGCTTACTTATTTATTTTAAAGGGGGCTGTAGGGACAGAAAGACAGAGAGACAGAGATACAGAGAATCCCAAACAGGTTCCATGCTCAGCATGGAGCCCAACATGAGGCTCCATCTCACAACCGTGAGATCATGACCTGAACTAAAATCAAGGTCAAAAGCTTAAATGACTGAGCCAAGCAGGTGCCCCAGTGTGATTAATATTTAAATCAGTAGGCTTTGAGTAAAGCAGATTACTCACTATAAAGTGGGTGGGCCTTGTCTAATCAGCTGAGGGTCTCAGAAGACTGAGGTCTGTCAGAAGAATCCTGAGTCTAGATTTCAACATAGAAACTTTACCTGAGTTTCCAGCCTTCATACTCAAGAACACAAGAACACAACTTCAACTCTTCCTGAATTTCCAGACTGCCCTGCAGATTTTGGACTTAGAAGTCTCCCACCCCTGGTCACATAAGCCAATTTCTTAAAATGAATCTCTGTCTCTATAAATGTATATGTGCTATTGGTTCTGTTGCTCTGCCCCTTTTATTTCTAACTTTTTGC
Organism: Suricata suricatta; assembly: GCF_006229205.1. NCBI lineage: Eukaryota > Metazoa > Chordata > Mammalia > Carnivora > Herpestidae > Suricata > Suricata suricatta. The sequence continues at coordinate 16,201,986 of NC_043702.1, read as the reverse complement.
TAAATTTTCCCCTAAGATCCTATTTTTCAAGAAACTTTCTTCTAAAATACTTTATGAACGCAAAGTCAATATACTTTAGTTTCTATTCCGACCCCAGAGGGAGAGCTAACTTTATTTTGTATACATTAAAAGTTCCTGGTACATTTCAGGACAGTAAGCATCACAGAAAACAAAAAATAGCCCAGATGCTAAATGCAAGAAGCAATTTCTCTATGGCTCAAGGGAGACATTTATTATAATGGGATCATTGGCTATAAACTGTCTCAGACATTTTTTTCAAAGTGGATAGAACCTTGTTTACCCAAAAGCTTGCATATTGGATAGCATTTTTAAGTAGGTTACAGGGGTTTTTGTGGGATTGGGGGAGCAGCCATAGAATCTCCTGTGAGCTTTTCTCTCAATTCTGAGAAAACATCTTATTGGGTACATCTTTGTTCATGCTGCTTGCATAAGTTTTCCAGAATATCCAGGATATCACAAGTCCTTTCTTCCTATTCTCTTCCGCCATCTGACTACCACTCTTAGTCAGAATAAAACAGACAGAAAAGAGAGGGCCTTCTGGTGCAGCGAAGCCAGAGAACATTTCTACCTGAAGGGGCATCCACATTTATTTTAAACCTTCCAAAATACTCTGGATTCTCCCAACTGGGACTGGTTTCAGAAGATCAGTTGCAAATTTCTTTCTAAGAGTCCTGACGAGGTTGGCCATTTCTGTTTAACTCTCTAACCCCCAAAACTCTTTCTACCACAGTCTAAAGTATGGGGGGAGGAAAACTTCAGGAGTAGACAAGTGTAATTAATATTCATTGGGGAGTTCACTAATGTCTTGGCCCCCATCGAGCATCTCTTGATAAGTGATGTATGAGGTGAATGTGTGTAGGGTAAATGTAAGACTAAGATGAGGTCCATACAGATTAGCCAGACAGTAAGACATTTCACATGGAAGAGTACTTAGGCACCACTAGAAAACAAGAATCTGGTGTATTTCCTACCATTACCAAGACTCCATTTTAGTTGAGAACATAGGACAAAAGACCCTCAAAACATAATGATAATACTATGGAATTGAAGGATTTCTCAGTATGAGGATCCTTTAGTGCAAAAACAAACAAAACAATACAAACATCAGACAGGAATTAATACCAAGAATGGTGGAGAATAAAGAGGAATCATCCAGAAGAGAAAAGATCTCTATGGAGAACTCCAGGAATTTAAGAATGGGCATAGGCAGAAAGAAGGAAATGTTTCAAGCAGCAAGTTCAGCAAGAACCAAGAAACAGACAAGATTAAACATAAGGGTCCGAAGGATAATAGGCAGTACTGGCTGATGGCCAGGGGCAAGGATGGGGGATGGGGGGAGTAAGGAAGGGAACTGATTGGGGAAGGGGTAGTAAGAGATAAAACTCAAAAGGCTGGTTGTGGTCAGGCCCAGGAGTCTAGATTTTATTCTGATAACAATGAGAACCCGTGAATTTTGAGCAAGGCTCTGCCATGATCTAAGGAATGGTTCAGTTTTAGGCTATAAAAAAAATGGAGAGGGGATAGGAGATAGAACAGACTAGAGTCTGGGAGATCAGGTATTTTCCTAATTAAGGTTTGAGGAAATGATAAGATAAATTGGTTTGATTATAGTAGAAATACATCAGTAAGAACAAATACGAGAAACATGTCCAGGAAAAAGTTGGCAGAATCCTGTAACTGATTAAGAATAGGAGCAGATAAAGAAATCAGAATTAGTGATATAATCAGACCTTCTGGACTCTGAATCACTATGAAAATACTGGCAGTCTGAGAGCAGCTAATGCCCTTGGCACTTAGGATGATATCTTCCCATGGGACAAATAAAGAAATTTAGCCTCCAGATTATTAATACATTAGATCATCTGGTGGCTGGTTTTGAGTATATGTTTGTTTTGAGGATGTGTTACTGGTTGACAAACTAAGAAATATATAACTCTATTTCAACTCAACTTTTCTTTTTAGCTTGCTTAAGCCAGAGCAGCAAAATATTAAACTCGGGATTTGAGCCACAATTCTTTCCTTAGGATTGTACCTAAATTCAGAGTCTGAGGATTTAAGGAACAACAGCAACAACACAAAGCTTGAGGGAAGATAGGGCCACCCTAATCTGGGCTTTAAGTGTTCTTTCTAGGGAGTCTCTGAGAACCTCATATTCTGGGGTTCCATAAAGGTGGCTGCTGAAAGGATCCTCGGTTTTTTCCAACCAACTTTGTGTAGCCGATGTCTCACTCAACTATGGCTCTTCCCTGCTTGGGGCCTTATACTCTGGCTTCCTCGACTTGCTGGTGCCTAGAAATTTCTGCCAGTTGATCTAAGATTCCAACCACCTCAATTTACCATGTAGCAACCTATTTCCTGTTCTGTCCCACAATGTTCTGTCCTAAAAAAGGAGAACACAGGGCCCATTAGTTGAATCTGACTAAATATTCATGCTTTCTTTCCATGTCCACAATTTATCTAGTCCAGGGCCTCTCAACTAATTATGGTGAAGCATCAGTTTCCCATCCCCCACTTCATCATGGATCAATACTTTTATAAACAAAAATGAAATAAAAGTGAAGTTTCAACAAGACAAGCCCATTTACTTTATTATATGAAAGTCAGCAGACATAAAGTTACTGTCAAATTGCTATAAATATTTCTAAATGCTTATTCTCAATATCTCAATACACATAATGACTGTTCATATACATGGAACTTAAGCCATAGTCTATACCCTAACTGGCACAAATCTAGCCCTCCATTTTCTGCCTGGAAGTATCTTTTCTGGTTGAGGATAGAGTGGAAAAGAAATGATGAAAATTATCAAAAGGAAGATAATATCTCAAGCTACTTTGCCATATAACCAGTGTTAAAGTCATGATTCTCTGAGAATTTCACACTACCTTATCCTCCTCCATACACCTGAAATCATTTTCAAATTATAAATGGGGAAAATTACTGAAAATCTGAGCTCCTCCCTCACTTCGGCTATAAAATGTAATCAAAGAGTTGAGTTAAATAGGTATATAAAGAATCCATAAGGCAATGTCCACAGAACATCTGGAATGCCATAAGTGATCGGGAATGGTAGCCATTACTATTACCATGAAGACATAAGCTTAGGGAGACATGAAGTTAAAGGCAAAGGGATTCTGCAATTCATTTCAGGAGGTAGACTTACAAAAACAAGAAGGATTAGACCTACTTGGTATGTCTTCAGGTCTGGATCATGGAGCTCTAAGTTCTTGCTAAGTGTAATCTAATTCATCTTCCCCATACTTATAGAGGTGACATGTACTAAAGTATAGTGTAAACTGTTGGATTATTAACTACTGGGAGCATTACCACTTCTATGACTCAGGCACCTATCTCCCAGACTGTTTCACCACTTGAAAGTTAAATGAGTCCCTTGTATTTATGGTTTTTAAAGCACTTTTGGATGTGGGAGGATTAAATGCACTATAAGAATGTCTAGATTGCAATAATAATATCATAGCTTATTCTTACAATGTTAAATACCCCAAAGTACAGGATATTCAATATACTCTAATGCAAACAAATCTTTAAGCCATCTTTCTTGTTAACTAAAAATGACACAAATTTAAATTAATAACTGATACAGTAATAAAGCTGCTAAAAGTTAGGATTCATTGTGCATTAAGCTCTAGATTCTTTATTTAGGCTGGAAGTGATTATGTGATAATAGAATAAATGCTTTGCTAAGTGTATAAAAACTAAAATACTCTGTATATCACAGAGGTATATTACATTTGCAGGGCATTAATATACCTCATTATGCAATAAAACTTTTCTTTTTAAGTGAAATATCAAGGAGAAATCACTTAACCGAATGGATCTCAAGATGTTACCCTTGGATAAGTATCAGCTTTTGGCATAAGTTCCATGTCATCCAATGGCTTTCTTTTGACCTTTAAAAAGAGGAAAGGATTCTAGAGAAATCCAAACACATCTTGGCAAAAAGTCAAGTATTCTATCCTACTCACCCAAGAATTTTTTCTTGGAAGAATCATGCCTAATCCCTAACACCTACAGACAATGAACTAATCATCATTTTGAACACAGATACTGCTACAATGCAAAATAGGTCATCACTATATTGAGAAAATACTTGAGAGTGAATAGTTACAACTTAGTACTGACTAAAGAGTTAGTGATTAAACAAATAACCAACCAACCTGTTGTACTATTTGGGTCAAAATATTCCACTTCATATTGTTCAACTACTAAAGAAGATACATCTTGGTTCCATTATGATAGTCTTTGTTTAGGTGGCCATGGAAGTAAACAGAAGCATAATCTACTAGGTTGTTCAAGTCAAAGGCCAAGAGTTAGCTCCTCCCTCTTTTTCTTTCCTTCATTCTCCCTAATCCACTCCATCAATCCATTCTACCAGTTCAATTACCAAACTTTATCTCTAGTTCATACACTTCTATGTTTACCAGAACCTTAGTCCAAATCACAATCATCATCATCATCTCCTCTTACTTGAACTCTCCAGTTGCTTCCTAATTGGGTTCCCATCTATGTGTCTTGCCCTATCAATGTGTCTACTCTCCACATAGCAGCCAGAAGTATGTTTTTTTATTTAAATAATGTTTAAGTTTACTTATTTATTTTGAGAGAGAGAGAGAGAGAGAGAGAGAGAGAGAAACACAGAGTGAGCAGCGGAGGCACAGAGAGAAAGAGGGAGAGAGATAATCCCAAGCAGGCTCCACACTGTTAGCATAGAGCCTAGTGCGGGGCTCCATCTCACAAACCGTGAGAACATGATCTGAACCAAAACCAAGAGCTGGACACTGAGCTCACTGAGCCACTGAGGAATCCCTAGAAGGACATTTTAAAAATGCAAACCATGCTCTACCAGTCCACTGATCAGGCTTCCAGTGACATTCTTGTACACTGGAATAAAACCCATGCCATTACCTGGGTCCTCTTCTCTGCTCTGGTTTCATACATTTTCCTACCTTTTCACTCTGATCTGTCCTTGTTGGCTTGCTTCCTTTTCTTCAGATACTCGAAAGCTGTTTCTTGTTTAGGGCCATTATACATGCTATTCAGTCTGCCAGAATATTTCTCCAAAATTCTTCCAAGGGGTCCCTCTCACAAATTACAAACCTATTTCTCAGGTTTGTGCCTTATATGATATGACCATTTTTAGTTACTTTCTTTTCTGTTCTCTTTTCTGTAGTACTCATCACTCTCCAAAATATCTTGTACCTTGGTCAGTGGTTTGTGGTCTACTTCCCTGGACATGAGGCTCAATGAGAGTAGTGATTAAGTCTTCCTTGTCACTTTGTGACCCCAGAGCCAGCACTGTGCCTGGAACCCAGTAGGAGTTCAATAAATCTTTATTGGGTATATTCATTGACAAATGCATGCAGATTCTGATAGGCACAGTGACAGCTGGTGAAAGGCTTTCTGGCCTGTCCAGAATAAAAATGTGAAAGGAAAAGTATCTAACCTATTTGCATCTTTTTATCAAGCTTTCATCAAAGCCCATTTTCAAACAAGCTAATTCATTTAGAAATGATTGGGTTGTTAAGCCCTTTGAACCATCTCTAGAGACTTATGATTGACCGATGGCATTTCCTGCACCTTTCGAGAGGAGTTCTTAATGTTATACATTCTCTTGTGGAGTATTTCAGAATACGTGTTTCTTTTTGCCATTTTATCTTTACCCCATGAAGTACATAAATCAAAAAGGATGTTTCTATCACAGATGATAGACATTTTATCAATTCTTGTGCCAGCATTAAAAATAATGTTTGGACTGTTCCCCCAGGAGTATATTTAATTCTCTTGATAAATTAATGACTGGCCTTGGCCTCTGACAGAAAAAAATGAAACTCCACTTAATCTATGCAATTAATGAAATGGGTTCCTCTGTAAGCTTGCTTCAGGATGCTAACAACACAGTCAGTACAACCACCAGAGACAGAGACACCGATAGGGGAGGCATCTTGGATTCTTTCCAGCCAAATTTATGCACTTTCCCATAAAGTGTTTAAATAAATCCAGAGTGAAATTGAGAGCTCACATTGGGAAAGAGGTGGATTAAAGTATTGTTGGGATGGAAGGATGACAGGGAGAAAATAAAAAGGCAAAACACAAAAACAAACACATCTGTTTATGGTCTTCAGTAGTATTAGGTAGGAGAGAACATATTTTGGAATCAGTATACATATTTCAGTGTTTCTTAATTGGGAATCCCCTTGAGATACTGTTCAATCTAGGTTTCATTTAGCATTTTCTTCTGTTCCTTTCTTTATTTCTTGATTACTTCATCTGGGACATACCTGTAAAGGTCAGCCTTCTCGCCAGAATGATCCACACACTTTTAAAATGTCAGGGATCAATGGCTGAGGTAGGAGGGGGTACAGGGAGTATACAGGCACATGTGGGACTTGTCAGCTCAACAGGAGTGTGGAGGGTCAGAGAGACAAGCTCAAGGAGGTGGAGTGAAGTGAAAAGTGCAGGAACTTGGCATAGTGACGTCAGGAGCCAGAGGAAGCCACAGAGCGGCCTAGATCCAGGTGGGTTATGTCTTTTTTGCCTGGAGGAGATGGAGGCTGGTGATGTAATGTTCTTACTTATGAAACAAATAGTGCCAGAATAATAAGCAGTAACCAACCAGTACAGAGGAGTGGAACAGGCCAGGAGATGTTCTAGCAAGGTACATTTGGAGTGTACTCATTTCGAAGGTCCACTGAAGGTCTTCCTGAAATCAGAGTGGTCAAAAGAAAATTAGGAAGCAGACTAAAGAAAATATTGCATAAGTGTCACTTCTCCTCTCTTGTGATTTGTTGTTCTCCAGAATCTCTCTTCTCCTTGTTCTCCTCCTCCCCCTCCTCCTCCTCCTCCTCCTTCTTCTTCTTTTTCAATTTACATTCAAGTTAGTTAACATGTAGTGTGCTCTTGGTTTCAGGAGTAGAACCCCATGATTCATCTCTTATATATGACACCCAGTGCTCATCCCCAAAAGTGCTCTCCTTAATTCCCATCACTCATTTAACCAATCCCTCCACCACCTTCCCTCCAGCAACCCTCAGTTTGTTCTCTGTATTTAAGAGTCTCTTATGGTTTGTCTCTCTCTCTAATTTTCCTTCCCTTCCCCTGTGTTCATCGGTTGTGTTTCCTAAATTGCACATCAGTGAGACCATTATTTCTGACTGATTTATTTTGCTTAGCATAATGCACTCTAGTTCCATCCACATTGCTGCAAATGGCAAGATTTCATTCTTTTTCATCACTGAGTAGTATTCTATTGTATATATATATATAGGTATATATCATATATGTATTCATATATACCTATATATATATACACACACATATACATATATATATGGTGTGTGTGTGTATATATATATATATATACATATACATACCACATCTTCTTTATCCATCCATCAGTCCATGGACATTTGAGAGTCTCTCTTCTAAGGAAACTTGTAAGTATCTTTATGCGGTTAACATTTATCTGGTATATCCATCTTCCTACTCCATTTCCTGCTGTCCAGATATGTTCTCCCCCAAACTGTTCTCCTTCCATACTATTGGATGAATGATGAATACCTTAGTATTGCCTCATTTAGGTGTCTGTGTATTAGCATCAGATCCTTAAGTTAGATATGAGGGAAAGTGAAAATCTAATGGAAGATAGTAACACAGTTTACTTGGTTTCATTTGCAAATACAGGAGTTATTTTAGAAATATCCACATTTAGTCAGTGTGAATCTCAAGTTCATTTTAGAAAGGCAGGCAAGAATTGTCCATTTCTCTTCTTTAAATCAAATGAAATAATTGTAAGTCTCCATCCTTATAGGGAGGTGGAAAAGTCAGTCTCAGATGTCACTACCCCTGAGTCCATTCCCTTGTCCAGGTCTCCTGGCCAGTTCAGACAAGAAAATGGGACACATATGTGATGCTCAGAACACAGGGCATGGAGTCTGGCTCCCAGTGGTCACAGTGACTTCTGACATCCTCTTCATCCAGGCTGCCTGTAGAGGTCCCTTCATAGCAGACAGGTCTATTTACTGCTCGTTAGTCACATATTAGGCTAGGAAATCTCTGTCAAGTCTCAACTGTTTTCCTGCCACTCCTTGGGACACAGTAATGGAGCCATGGAAAAAGGAAAAGACACACTCTAGATCAATCTGGAAAAAAATCTCTCCACCTCTCTTTTCAGAAGTATTTCCAGTTGACTTCTCATTGTCCTTAAAAACCCTCAAGAAATTACCAATAAATAGCTTTTCTATTCTTTTGTAAAAACCAAAGACACAACAAAACACCAAATCATGGATGATTATAGGAAAAGAGAACTGACCATTGAAGAGGTCTTCCTGCTCCGTCCTTGAGGGCTTGTTGTCAGTGCAACAAGGCTGTCTGCCTTGCTCTGGAGGATGACGGCTTCCCCCAGTCTTCCTCTGGAACACAGCTGGATCACCAGACCTACAGGAGCTACTTGGGAGAGGAGCTAGGATGTCCTCAGCTGAAGCCCAACAAGAATACTGGTTGCCATGTACCAAAGCAGAGGACCCAAAAGATCCTGGTGTTTTAGACTGTTGGATAATCTAATTTTAGCTAGTGTGTTGGGAAACATATATGTTCTACTTCAATTTCTCTAACAACCAGTAGAGCAGTCCACTTTAGTCTTCTAATCTAGCACCCCCTCTCCTAAGAAGGCACATACACATAGCTGTACTTTCTTGTATACCCAAAACTATAGGATATGGAAATGTTCCCCTGATACATGTATATGTATATGTGTGTAAATGTTTTATATACATATAAAGTTTTTTATAATATATAATAAATTATTATAAACATAACTTATAATAGATTGTTACATGATATATAATAATTATATATTATATAGTATACACATTACATATGTACATATAATATTTTATAATATGCCTATATAACTTATATAATACAGCATTATATAATAGCTATATGATATATTAATGTAAGCTGCATGGGACCCCACTTGTCTACAACTATAAATACTACATAGGTCACTACTCCATTGGGTAGACCTTGATATTTGCTATCTAATGGGCTAAGTTATTTTTCCCTGTGTGTTTGGAATATGTGACATTGACCTGACTTGTACTAAATATACAGCAAATTCTTTTTCAGCTCATTCTTAACTGGAGAATAAAATTATTTCCTGAAGAATCTCATTCACTTTATCCAATGATAACCTTTATATTCTATAACAAGTGAATATAAAAGGAGGAATATCTCAAAGGTCTTACCTCTACACTGTAGAACCTGAGCACGATACCCCTATCTTGAAAGAAAGGGCATGGTTCAATCCATTCTGAAAATGACCTTGCTAGGGATTGAGAAGCACATATCAGTCTGTAAAACCCTATACCTAGTCTTTTATTTGGGGCTCCACTTGGAGAATCAAGTCCACTACAGAATCTGTGAGGGTGGTAGGAGGTGTGGTAGAAGCTTCTTTGTGCATTACGTTGTTTTTCCTCCTCCAGCTTCTATCCCTGGAGAAAGAGCTTGTTTCTCCACCTTCTTCCACCCTGCTATCCACCTGCACAGTAGCAATGAGTGCACTAGCCCTCTAGCTCTGTTTTTGCCAGTCAATGGGAAGCCCAACATGAGATGGTGGGGAGGAAAATAATGAGCCTAGAATATTTATCCTGGCAGCATTCTCCTTAAAGAGTCGCCTCTGGCTGGTTTGTCCTCAACCAAAGTTCAAGGCGTTCTCACACTAGCCTTCTCTGTATAAGTCTAACATTTGGAGTCTCAGCAACCACACCCTACCCTTCCTGGCACCAATGCCCTTATGCAACTACCCTGGTGTCCTTTTACTCCAGTTGGGCCACTGTTGCCTCCATTGCCATCCATTTATTCTCATCCTGGTAACCTGCTGGCTGAAGCCCCTGGGTGAAACAGAGGAAGGGGAAAGAAGGTTTTCATGATCGTGTGCCTCAAGGTGTGGACTTGTTCAAGATGATGAATGTGTGGCAGTGCACAGAATACCAAGCCTGTGGAATTTTCTGGAATAGTATATGTCTCCTTCTGTTACCCTTGTCTGATTTATGCTGAAGTTCAAGAGCTGAAAGAACAATTCTTTCTGCTCCACTTAGCTTTTAAAATTTGACGAATATTAATTAGGCACCTATAATGGTGGGCAGGAAGTGGGGTCAAAATAAAGCAGCAAACATCACATACCAGATGGTGATAAGGGCTGTGAAGGAAAACAAAGGTGGAGCAAAGGGGAAGCAGGACAGAGAGAGGCAGAGAGGAGCTCCCCATGTGAGCACACTGTTCATGGTGACTTCCTAAGGAGGGTGTCATTGAACAAAGGCCTTTATATGGATGTTCTATGAGAGAGAAAGAAGAAAAATGAGTGTTCTCTTTGGTGGAAAACCTGATTGTTTTACTTGTCCATCCCCATACCTACCTGGGCTAAAATTCTGAATACTTTGCACTAGAATGAGTAGATGTGTAGACAGAGTAGCTTTTTCCACAATGGCTCTTCCCCCATCCAGTTTAGGGCATATTGTGAGATTCTAGGAAATGTCCAAGATTTCCAAAGGGAAGTTGTTAGTACCTGAGACTTCCGTTGCCCTGATCATTGAGTGAAAACTGTTTGCAGTGAGGTCAGAAATTCTTCAACAATACCCCATAATTATCTCTACTTTTGAAATCCCATTATAATTAACTCATACTTACTATTAACACATAATTTATTATGGTACTCATTTCATTTTTTTCTTATATGACAGTTATGTGTATACCTGGTCTCTCCAGTTGGACTACAAATTTCTTGAGATTTTACATGTCCGTTTTTCCACGACATCTGTCTTACGGAAAAACTAGTGTAGATGACCCATATAAGGTAAATAAATAAATTGGAAATTGTCTATGGATCTGCTGGGCATTGTCCTATTTCAAGAGTCTTGAAGGATGATCATTATTAACAACTTCAAGTAGAAGAGTTACCAGTAGAATAGCCTGCTTTCATAAATATAAACTCTGTTAAGTCAATCAGCTTTTAAATAAAATGCAGTACAACATATATTCATAAACAAGGAAACTTTTTTATTCTAGATATTCATAACAATCCATAAACATTGTCAAAATAAAGTCTGTGACCACCAGCTAGAATATTAATCTCATTAGGGCAGATATGGTATCTTCTCTCAATAGAAATGAAATGCATGTACCATGTTTATAAGTCAGTGCTTTACACGGGGTAGGTATTCAATAAATGTTAAAATTATTTTTAACAATTTTTGATATTTTGGCTATAAAGTATTTGAAAAACTTCTTTAATTCTCTTCTTGTCTAACTGGAATAAATGAGGACTTCGGGGCTCAGTGCATGGCCTTTAAAGGACACAATGCAAGGAGATTATCCAGGTGTGACATGGCAACTCTGTGGGAACAAAACAACCGATGACTTATGACCTTGATGAAATCCTGCCCCTTCCCCTGGCGTAGTGTCTGAATGCTATGGTTCATAAAAGCTCACCCATGAGAACAGTTCCAAAATCATGGCAAACTGGCAATGAACAGGTAAATAAGGCAGGACCAAGGCCAAGAGAAATAGCCATAGAGTAGAAATTGCCCCTGAGGAGAAGAAGCAAAGATCTCAATCACTCTGTCCAAAATCTGAGGCTTTATCTAATCCAGTCTGACCAGACAGGCTTGATCTGACCACATAGGCAGGGACCCAGCAGCTGGAATCTTTGGACACCAAAGACAGTCCTTTTGTAATTGCAAAGATTGTCAGAGGTCCATTTGGGCTGAAACTGGCCTTGATATGGGGTCTTCAATCCATCATACCATACATAGATCCTAGGAGGGGGATTACTAGCAATAACTAACAACAAGCAAAGGTTTTTGGCATTCAGAATAGAGCAAAAACACAATTGAAGCTGATGTAAATTATGCTTGAAGATGAAGGGTTAGTAGGGGAAGCTGCTGTTCAATGACAAAGTTATAGGAAACTGATTCTTTTTTTTTAAATTTTTTAAATAGTTTGTTGTCAAATTGGTTTCCATACAACACCCAGTGCTCTTCCCCACAAGTGCCCTCCTCCATCACCACCACCTCTTTTCCCCCCTCCCCCTTTCCCTTCAACCCTCAGTTCATTCTCAGCATTCAATAGTCTCTCAAGTTTTGCATCCCTCTCTCTTCCCAACTCTCTTTCCCTCTTCCCCTCCCCATGGTCCTCCATTAGGTTTCTCCTGTTTTCCTGTTAGACATATGAGTGCAAACATATTGTTTCTGTTCTTCTCCGCCTGACTTATTTCACTTAGCATGACACCCTTGCGGTCCATCCACTTTCCTACAAATGGCCAGATTTCATTCTTTCTCATTGCCATGTAGTACTCCATAGTGTATATATACCACATCTTCTTGATCCATTCATCAGGTGATGGACATTTAGGCTTTTTCCATGTTTTGGCTATTGTTGACATTGCTGCTATGAACATTGAGGTACATGTGCTCCTGTGCATCAGCACTTCTGTATCCCTTGGGTAAATCCCTAGCAGTGCTTTTGCGGGGTCATAAGGGAGTTCTATGGATAGTTGTTTGAGGAACCTCCACACTGTTTTCCAGAGGGGCTGCACCAGTTTACATTCCCACCAACAGTGTAGGAGGGTGCCTGTCTCTCCACACTCTCGCCAGCATCTATAGTCTCTTGATTTGTTCATTTTAGCGACTCTGACTGGTGTGAGGTGGTATCTCAGTGTGGTTTTCATTTGTGGGAAACTGATTCTTAATACATCTCAAGTTAACCTCTGATTGGCTCAAGGACTAAGTACACTGAGAATGTTGATCTCAGTGCTTCACTATAGGTAGTTTAGGACCATGGCAAGAAAATCTTACCAACTCAGCCCTGGGTCTCTAAACCCCAACCCTTTTTTTAAATTCCATCTCAACATCGCTCTTTGAATCCTTTTTAAAAGAAAAATGTTTGTAACATTTATTTTTGAGAGAGAGAGAGACATAGTATGAGCAGGGGAGGGGCAGAGAGAGAGGGAGACACAGAATCCCAAGCAGGCTCCAGGCTCTGAGCTGTCAGCACAGAGCCCCACCTGGAGCCCCATCTCATGAGCCATGAGATCATGACCTGAGCCAAAGTTGGGCGTGCAATACACTGAGCCACCCAGGCACCTCATTTTGCTCTTGCATCCTTAAACCAATTCCTAATCAGCCATCAGTATGCTGCTTCTAAATCAACATGCCTAGAATAATTTCTCTTGGCAGTTAGCTTCTCAGTTGACTGGTCTCCTGCAGTCTCCTAAGGGATCTTGCCTGCCAAATACTGATAGGTCAACCTTGTCATAGATACAGTCGTTTTCATGACATATGAAAGAAATTGACACACAGAAATGATATGTGATTTGTCACAGAGAAATTAACCCCAGGGCTGAGAATAACCTAGAGCCTCTAATACTCTCTATCATGCAAACTTATTTTCTTTTCCATTTCCAAAATGACCTTTCGCTTTACCTTTAGTTTACAAACTAATACTCATTCTGTAAACTAGTTCCCTCATTTCTTTATTTGCTGACTCTAAATAAACTCTTCTGTAGCCAGCTTCTGGTTTGGTTTTCTGTAAAAGAGGAAGTAATCACAATATTGGGATTTTTAATGAAAGAATCACCAAGCCAACCTAATTAAAGAAGGTCAATTAAACATAGCACTAAACCATCCGAAGCACAAAGAACAATTTTCCATTTAGAAACTCAGGATATAGCAATTACCTGGTTAATTTGGCATATAGCCAGAATACAGATTCCCAAAGCACAATCCTGTTTCTTACACTTTTCAGTATTTATTTTACATTGGTTTGCACAAGCATTCATTTATAGGGTAAAATTTCTTTGGAATTGCTTTGGAAACCACATAGTTGAGTCAAATTAAAAAATCAGTTTAATATATTCTTCCTCCATGCTGTTGTTACCCTAACCAAGCCCATCATTTGGGTCCATTGTTGATTTAGTATTCAACTGGGAAGACATCTAATTAATGTCCTTCTGAAGAAAGCAGCCAAGTATCATCATTCTACATGAATCCAGAAAACTTTCATTCCCTAATGAAGTAGTTTTCAAAATTTAGCATTGAAAAAATCAGCTGGAGATGTGATAAAAGTATCAATTCCCAGCCTTTCCAGAAATTCGCTTGGTCAAAAATAAGGCCCCCAAATCTCCATTTTAATAAACACCCACCAGCATTTTTCTTGCATAGGTTCACAGACAATATTTGGAAACATTTATCACTTTATAAAACTAATGACATATTAAACACCCTCCAAACTATCTCTATGCCCCAACCTGTCTCAATTTATGATATTAACCTAGGTTTGATGGTCTCATATAATTAAGATTCCAAGGACCAGAAGCATTTTCGGTTCTACCTACTGCTTTGTGATTTATCTTACAGAGTTAAATAAAAGCCACAACATCTTGAAAATACATCACCTGAAGTTTATTTCTCCCTTCTCAGACAAAAGTCCAGAACCTGTATGTTTGAAACCTAATCTCCTTAATCATGTGCTTCTCTTGAAGTTCAGTTTTTATTTACTACTTTTCTATGTCCTTACAGAATTGATTACTGGGTGAAACATTTCTGGCTGTCTCCGAAAGTTGATTTCTGTGTGCTTTATAGAGTTGGACAGTCCCGTCAGGAGTTCCAAAGACATTATACAGGAGGCTGCATAACAGGTGGAGTTAACATGAATTTGAAATAAAGTCCCATCAGGGCATACTGGCTTTCTTTTTTTTAAAAAAATGGAGTATCAGTGTAAATAGAACATTAGCAAAGCTTCTACTCAGCAGTATCTAATTTACAAAAAAAAAAAATGGAGAGGAAACTTTTAGGTTGAGACTTTCTGCCTCTTAAACATGCAACAGAGATACATGGAACAGTTAATTTATTTTTAGGGCCCGTCAATAGTTAATGTAATGAATTGATAAAATGCTGCCCCAAGGAGTGTTTTCCAGCTTGTTGTTCATCTCTTATTCTGGTGAAATTGCCTGCCCTCAATTAAAACAGGGCTCTGGGTCAGTCTTCACAAACTGGCATGAACTCAAGACCCATGTCTTAGACAGAGGCCGGGGGATGGCTCTGTGTATCTGAAACTCAGGCTCATTGTGATATCCAGATACCCCCAACAACAGGGTCCATGATGAATCTGTTTTATTTATTTATTTTTTATGTTTTATTTATTTTTTTGAGATAGAGAGACAGGGGCAGAGTGGAAGAAGAGAGAGGGAGACACAAAATCCAGTGCAGGCTCCAGGGTCTGAGCTGTAACACAGAGCCTGACATGGGGCTCAAACTCATGGACCGTGAGATCATGACCTGAGCCAAAGTTGGATGATGAATCAACTAAGCAAGCCAGGCACCCCGATATATTTGCTTTAGACCCACGTGGTATCCAGTTCTGGAATGGCTACATACTTACTGTGGGTACAAAGTGGTATGGGACCCCCAAGTCAGAGTGTCATGGCTCCAAGAACATTGCTTTGCTATAGGATCTGTGAATCTCCAAAATAAGGCACAAGTCCAAACAGACCATTCATTCACTCTTTATCAAGGATCCCCGGATTATAAGGCCCTCTGAGTAACCACAACAGAGTCTTCCTGAACTCAGAGTGAAGCCGTGAGTTGGCCAAGATCTCAGGATCTCCAGTTTCATATTAATGTGCCCCCAGGCCCAATTAGGCCAGTGGGGTCTGCAAACTGTTCATGTGCTATTTTAACAACCCATCACCTATAACAGCAGCCCTATGGGAGTTCAGAAAATACGAAATCCAAGAAAAATCTCTCTTCTCAAACTGAATCATATCTCCAAAACTAACTGGTGGTGTGCCATGGGGGTCCTGGGGTGACTTTCTGCAACACCAGGTTTGCCTGAAAATTGATGAAGGAATATATACTTTTATGCTACTCCCCAAACATTAAAAAGAAGGGATATGGCATTTGACAGGATTCTGTAACAAAAATAAGATTCCAAAGAAAAATCTTGCTTGCACTGGGGGTCTTAGAGCTCTGCTTCCGCAACACCTTAGACAGTATGTTCATTCTCTTCTGTCATTCAGGGTATATGTTTAGAAAAACTGGCAAGCACTATGTCAATCTGTTCAGATGATGAGAGAGTAAATCGTTTGTTCAAAGTCAACAATTAACCAATGTCCAAGCTAGCTAGGATTCCTATGCAGGGTGTCCAATTCTGCTATCACTTATTCTTTCTTCCTTATTATAACATAAACCACATGAAGTTCAATCCTTCAGATTCTTTTAAGGCTTAAAATACAAATAATCTCAGTAAGGATATAAGACATTGATATCTTGGGTATAACTGATTGACATGTCTTATCCTTCTCTTCAATATTTTTATAGCAAAAATGAGAAGCAGAATAAAATGGTGCTATGGAAGTGAACATGATTGCTTTCTTAAGTGTGTGTGTGTATGTGTGTGTGGACTTCTATATATATTTTTGTGGGTCCAGATTTATGAGTTTGTCAGTAGACATGCAACAGACTGGGAGAAATGCAGCATAAAATAGAGAACCAAAGCCCATATTTCCCTATTTTGCAATTTTGCATCAGATAATAGTATCCGTTATAACCCAAGTACTGCCTACCTAACCTTGGCCTTTTCCTTGGAAAAATCATGCCTTCTGGATCATTTCCATCACTCATGTAAAAAATATAGCTAAACATCTTTCCACTTGCAGCTGCTTGAAGTAATGGATTATGCCTTTGAACTTGCCAGTAAACTTCACGGTCCTGGTATAAATATCAAACTTGTCAAACTTGCTTTCCAAGGAAGTCCTATAATGAAAATCTTATCTGTTTGGGGGGGTAAGTTAATGCCTCAACGTTGCCTCAGAGCCAGATCCTGAAAAAACTTTGGTTGGAGAGAACTTCCTTCCAGCCATTGTGGCCCGGCCGGGAGGCTGGTTTCACTGAAGTTTGGTCTCGGCCATTCTCTGGGCTTCCACAAAGAGGGCACATCCCCCGTGAGCTCTATGCCTTCCTCTGCTTTTCCCTTCCCTTTGAATAGACACATCAGACAATCCAAGGAGTCTGCATGCCCAAACTACCACCCAAAGAGAAAGAGGTCAGTGACGGTGTGAGAGGTTTCTGCCAGGGACTTTGGGGGTGCCCGCTGCTGCTAGGTGAACAAACACATGATGCTCAGCCTGCTCATTACCGGACCTCAAGTGACAATCTGTGGAGCCAAGGACACTTCTCTGCATCTGGTTGTAATAGGACAGCCAGCAGTTCCCTACTTTCTGGGAAATAGAGCTAGATAGAGAGAGATCGCTTTAAAAAAATCTCTGCATTCTAATAACAAATCCACCTTCTACAGTCAAATTTCAGAAGTCAAAGAGTATTTTTTAAAATTTGATTTTTTTTGAGAGAGAGAGCACAAACAGGGGAAAAAGGCAGAGAGAGATACAGAAAGAGAGAGGGAGAGAGAGACAGAGAGAGAGGGGGAGAGAGACAGAGAGACAGAGAGAAAGAATTTCAAGCAGGCTTCACATTCAGTGCAGAGCTGTATGCAGGGCTCAGTAGCATGATGACCATGCTCAGTCACATGACTGAGCCACCAAGGTGCCCCTCAAAGAGTATTTTTAAAAAGAGGAGGGCGCCTGGGTGGCTCAGTCGGTTAAGCCTCTGACATCGGCTCAGGTCAGATCTCACATTCGTGGGTTCGAGCCCCGTGTCAGGCTCTGTGCTGACAGCTAGCTCGGAGCCTGGAGCCTGCTTCCACTTCTGTGTCTCCTTCTCTCTCTGCCCCTCCCCCTCTCATGCTCTGACTCTCTCTGTATCAAAAATAAATAAAACATTAAAAAAATTAAAAAGAGGAGTTAGAGGGGCATTTGGGTAGCTCACTTGGTTAAACGTCCAACTCTTGATTTCGGCTCAACTCATGATCTCCCTGTTTGTGGCTTCCAGCCCAGTGTCGGGCTCCATGCTGACAGTGTGGAGCCTGCTTGGGATTTTCTCTTTCTGCCCCTCCCCTGCTTGCTCTCTCTCAAAAAAAATATAAATAAACTTAAAACATAGAGTTAGAATAGAAATATTACTATTAATACTAAGAAGAATGGCTTTAGAGCACTCTCCCGCAGACCTATTCCTTGCAACTGCATATGTCTAAACTGCCTTTTCATCAGGAAACGGTGACTTCATGCTCACCCAGACTACAGAAGTCTTAGTAATGCCCACTAGGTGCTGACTGTTTGGGTCACATCAAGCGTCCTCCCTGGGAGGGGCAAGGGCTTTTTGTTTTCTCCTTAGGTAGTTGAAGAATGATGGCTAAAAGAACCTTCTGGCCTTCTTTAGACCCAAAACGTGTTTCCACAATATGCCCAAGAGAAAGGCTGTGGATTTAAATGTGCTCTGTGGTACTAGACAAAAGGAGAGACTCAGCAAACAACTGATGATAATCAGGCCAGCCCCTCTGAACAGATGTTTCTACCTGGCCCCAGTAATAAACATACCAGACCTATTGTTTCTTTCTCTTTTCTTTTTCTCTTTTTTTTTTCTTTTCTTTCTTTTTTTTTTTTTTTTTTTTACCACTTCTAGCTCTGTGGCCAGCTGTATTGTAGTTAAATTTCAAAATACTCATTGGGCAGCTTTGTACAGCGGTGCTGTAATGTTTATAAAGCCCGTGGTGCTAGTTTGAAAGTGACACACACAGCTATGTATTTAAAGGGGCATAAAATGAATAAAATGCATTACCGAATGCAATACCCAGTATTAACCACATTCATATGAGTTTTACATTTTATTCAATAAACCAGTGGCACCAGATGTAAAATTAACCTGTAAACCTTTCCCTCCATTTCAACCATCCACGATTTCTATTCTCAAATACCAATATATGAAGGAGGCATCTTTCTTCAAAACAAAATTTTAAAAAAAGGTAGATAGTACGTGGCACATGCAGCACATGTATATTCATTATATATCATGTGTGTTAACATATATAATATATACAATATATTTCACTAAATATGCTGTGTGTATGTATATGAAAAAATTGCAATAACTTCAATTATTGAGATAATATAATGAATAATTAATGAGATTTTCTCATTTCTGATTAACTTACTTCATGTCAGATGTTAAAGGGATTTTAAAAGCCCTGTGTCCTTGGAAGTTATTTTGGTAGTTTGTCCCAATTTGCTCCTCTTGGAAGAAAATTAATATTCTGTAGAAGCATCCATGGCGTTTCCCTAATCAGAACATTGCCCATCCTTCCAAGATGCATTACCTGTGGCTCAGATAAGTTGACCTCATGCCCTTGGCTAAGAGCCCAGGCAAGGATGTACACAGAAACCAGACCTGGTTAAACGGGTCATTTGGTCTCCACTGTCTGAAGTTATTTGGTCAGGGATGAACATGTGGATTAAACCAGGGCCGTGAGATGTAGCCCAAGCTCTTTTTCGAATCTTTGGGAAGAGAACAAACCTGCCCCTTTCATCTTGAATTTATGAAGACACTTTCCTGCCGATGATGAAAAATATCATCAGACTTACTTTGCTTAGCATGACATTCTCAAGGTCCATCCGCTTTGCTACAAATGGCCACATTTCATTCTTTCTCATTGCCATGTAATACTCCATTGTATATCAGGAGAAACCTAATGGAGGACCATGGATAGGGAAGGGGGAAGAGAGTTGGGGAGAGAGAGGGACGCAAAATCTGAGAGACTATTGAATACTGAAAACAAACCAAGGGTTGAAGCGGGGAAAACGAACCAAGGGAGGGAAGGAAGGTCGTGGTGATGGAGGAGGGCACTTGTGGGGAAGAGCACTGGGTGTTATATGCAAACCAATTTGACAATAAACTATTAAAAAATAAACTTGACTAATGTCTAAAAAAAAAAAGAAAACAGAAAAATATCATCAGAAGAGAGGCCACCCAAGAATGAAGCAGCTTCAGAAAAAGCAAAGTTTAAGAACAGAGAAGAGCTGATCTCAGAAAACATTATTTGAGAAGCCAGTGCTTTCTTGGATTTTCTAGGAAAGTCTGTTGCTAGATCCCTTTCTTTGCCTAAACCCATTGGGGTTCGATTTTGTCTCTTGCAACTGAAAGTGTACTGACAAATACATATCTATTTAGAAGTGTCTTGTTGATTTTGTCAGAGGACAGATATTATCTTCATTTAATGGATTACAAATCTAAGCCTCAGATAAAAACTAAGTGAAATAACTCGCCCCAGACCACACAATTAGTGCATCTTAGGAGCAAAATCTAAGTCCAAAATGTAAGTTTTTAATATAAACATAGGGTCTTTAATGTAGATTTATTTAAATGTAAATATCTTTGGAAGGAGAAATAATTTAAGCAAGTCATAAATAATTTAAATCTCAATAAATGAAAGATCTAAACAGGCTTTTAGTGAAAGAACCGAAATGAACTTCAAGGGCGTGGAATCTGATAGAAGGCTGGGTGTATATCTGAATTGAAGAGAAACACTTGGAGAAAGCACTTGGAGAACAAGCTGACATTCATTGAGGGCATATGTACAAAAAGACTTAATCCTCTCTAAAACCCCATAAAATGGATGCTATTATTATCCCCATCATACAGATGAGAACATTTAATCACAGATAGAGGCAGTACCAAGTCCAAAGCTATGCAATTGTTAGAGGTAGGAAGCCTCCAGATCTGAGTTTTACCTTAGTGTGTAAGGAAAATACAGAAGATGATCTCATACATAAAATATAATACCTGTGCTGACAAGTATTTACTAATCCGCTTGGTAGAAATATTTCTCTAGAATCCTACAGTCTCTAGAATGTGGTTTGATAGAATATAGGATTAAAAAAATGATCTCATCTATGAGATCTGACTTTAAGAAAAACTCTCTATTGTATAGAATTATGTTATAAACAATTATTTTCCACGGATATTCGGACAGGTAGAAATTATGATGATAATAGGTCTAATTGTTAAGAAGCTTATTTAGCAGAGTCTGAAGTCTTAGGATCTTTATATTTTAGGAATGGAGGGGAAAAATTATCAGATCTTTTTGGCACATAACTGCCAGAGATGTTACCGGAAGCTGTTTGATCATTACAGACACAGTCTGAGATATTCAACAGAATTTTCAATAATTATTTCACATGACTTGAGAATTTAGGTAAGTTCAGAAAATCTAAGAGGCAACAATGGAACCTGCAAAGGCATATTCAGAGCTGACATGTCTGTACTAGTACGCTCCAAACCTTCACAGGGTTCATTGATAAGGCAAAGGGTAAAGGTCATCTAAAATACTTCCCTTCCAGCAATACGGATTTGCGTGGTTCTGTTCTCAGTCCGTCTCCATTGGGCTGTGGCTTATAGGCAGCTATGAAAAGAGCTTTGTCTAAGCAAGGCTTTAGACTGTCCTTTGTGACCTTACCCTAATTTTCCAGAGACACTGGGCTGACATTTCCTTTGTGGGGAAGGTCAGGCAGAGAACATCTTAAGAGACGATGAAAGAGGAGCTAAAGCAATGAAGGGAATGTAATTCTTTCAAAACCATAAGGCCACTTCCATGTGCTAAGAATAATATAACATTACAGATGCCTGCCACTTTCATGTCTTTTATGTAAAAATAGTAACTTTACAGGAGCTTATATAATGGTCATTTCAACTTGCCTTAGTGGGGTCCTTCATATCGGGCCCCAGCTCCAACCAGGGCTCCCCTGGGTGTGACCAGAAAAACAGACTGGCTTGTGAAAAATGCTTATAATCACATTTTTAATAGGCATTTCTTATTTATAGGGGAAGTATAGATATGAGGAAACTTTAATACTTTGTTTAAATGCTACATTTAATTATTCTGTGATAGGGTAGAGAGTCAGGTTCCAAAAATAAAAAAGCATTCCTTCAAAAATAAAAATAGGATGTTTTGGAAAACTTTTCAAATTTGGAATAACAACCCAGAGTCCAATACTACATATTGTTTATGCCCTGAAAGATTTTTCAAATATGAGAAAGCACACTTCAACATTCATAATTAATCCCACCATTTTATTAAGAATGGCCAAAATTTTTAACATGAGCAAAACTGAACTGAATCCAGATAAAAGTATTGTCCTATAAAACAGTTCACATACGTGTGACTTAACACAACTAAAATAACATTTTAAGGGTGCCTGGGTGGCTCAGTCGGTTAAAAGTCCAAGTCTTGATTTTGGCTCAGATCATTATGTTGCAGTTCATGAGGTTGAGTGCCCTGTTGGACTCTGTGCTGACAGTTGAGAACCTGCCTGGGATTCTCTCTCTCTCTCTCTCTCTCTCTCTCTCTGTCCCTCCCTTGCTTGCAACCTCTGTCTCGCAAAATAAATAAATAAAATTTTAAAAATTAAAAATAAAATAAGATTTTATTCTTAGAAATACAATTCTTACTTGCTAGAAAAACACCTTACTATGTAACATGGATTTCAAATGTTACTTGGTAAGTCTGATTTTATTTTATTTTTTAAATTTTTTAACATTTATATATTTTCGAGAGACAGATCATGAGCAGGGGAGGGACAGAAAGAGAGAAGGACACACAGAATTGGAAGCAGGCCCCAGGCTCTGAGCTGCCAGCACAGAGCATGACGCGGGGCTTAAACCCACAGTGATATCATGACCTGAGCCAAAGTTGGATGCTCAACCAACTGAGCCACCCAGGTGCCCCAGGTAAGTCCAATTTTATGATCATTTTGTTTTATTTCTGTTTCTGTGTTCCTCCTAAATGGATGTACTTACTACTTGTGTGGGAAAAAATAATTATTCTTGCCATCAAACCTTAGTACTTAGTAGAAATACACCACTGCAACTACTTCATCAAGTATAACAGGGGATGAAATGCAGAAACAATGAGAAAAAAAAATAGCAATAAGTATCCTATGCCATACCTGTGTAAATTTTTGGGTTATCCATATTTTGGTTCTTCTTCATTTGTGTGGGTGATGAAGGGTAGACTATAATTGTATTGAATTCAGTGATGCTGAATTCAATCTGAAGTCCTAGGTCATTAGCTGACTATTACTGGTTGACATTATAAATACTCTCTACTCTTAAAATGGGTTTTCTTAGTTTCTCGGGAAGCCAGAATTTTTTAAACTTGGGTTTTAAGAATTTGCCTAATCCCTTAGAAAATAAAGATTAATAAAACTTATTCCTACATAAGATAAATCAAGCATAGGTAATTATATTCATTTTAAGAATTTGCCTTTATAATAGTCTTCCATAAAAGAAATCAAAAGTACTTACATTTGATTACTAATATGTATCTCTACTTCATACATTGTAGATACTGAAAGGTAATTCACTCAAAAAAGTATATTCATGTGAAACAGTTCTGGAACATCAAAGCAAAAATATGCCAAAAGATCAATATCCGTGGAATATTTCTGGCCATCTATATTTAGTCACAAAATATTCTGTGCTTTTTAAAAAAAAATTTCTTCAGTTGTGCTAGATTGCATATGCAAGGCTATTTATCTTAAGTTGTAAAATAAATAATAATTTAATAACAAATTTTCTGGGAAAAGTGGTATTACATATTCACTTCTTTATCTGCAACCATAAGAGGAAATATTTATTCTTTTTATTACATAACCTATTTTCTTCTGAATTATAAAATTTGATCTGAATAGTTTCATATTCAATATATTAATATTTAGTGAATCATTTTGGCTTTTATCACTATGCATGCTTCAGAACAACACTTTTCCTCCTAACCTATACTCATATATTTTTAGCATTTTTCAGATCAATAGTATAATTTCAAGACAGATGAAAAATACCGAGGTATATAGTCTGCACTTCTATTTGGTCAATTATATTATAGTCTTAGTTATTTTATTCTCAACCAAAGTACCTGTTTTTAGAGGTTATACAAAGTCCTTTAAAAGTCAAGCCAGAAGATACTGACAGATGTTAGCTCCTTTAAACTTTCAATACTCAAGAACAGATTATATTAACTTCTCCCAGCTTTGAATATTCAATGATCTTGTCCAAGAGTTTTGACAATTCCTACTGTCTTTAACTGCAGGCATTCTTCTATATGAACAGTGCCTATTCATTTTGATTCTATATCCTATAATGATTTTTAAAGAAGATTGTATTTGAAAAATCAAATTTTAATCTTTAGCGAATATTCAATTGCACATGGAGTCACCATTGCTAAAAATCTCATTAAGCTGGCAAGAGAAGGAAAGTCACCTCTCTACACATCTGATCTCACATATGTGCAGTCAGAGTTCACTGCTTCACTATTACACCCTGCCTGGAACTGAGATGAACAATACCACTAACGGTAAATTTTTTTTTAATAGTTTATTGTCAAATTGGTTTCCATACAACACCCAGTGCTCTTCCCCATAAGTGCTCTCCATGATCACCACCACCTCTTTTCCCCCCTTCCCCTTCCCCTTCAACTCTCAGTTCATTTTGAGCATTCAATAGTCTCTCAAAAAAAAAATTGTCTCTCAAGTTTTCCGTCCCTCTCTCTCCCCATTTCTCTTTCCCTCTTCCCCTCCCCATGGTCCTCCATTAGGTTTCTCCTGTTTTCCTGATAGACCTATGAGTGCAAACATATGGTTTCTGTCCTTCTCTGCCTGACTTATTTCGCTTAGCATGACACTCTCAAGGTCCATCCACTTTTCTACAAATGTTCATATTTCATTCTTTCTCATTGCCATGTAGTACTCCATTGTGTATATATACCACATCTTCTTGATCCACTCATCAGGTGATGGACATTCAGGCTTTTTCCATGTTTTGGCTATTGTTGACATTGCTGCTATGAACATTGGGATACAAGTCCTCCTATGGATCAGCATTTCTGTATCTCTTGGATAAATCCCTAGCAATGCTATTGCTGGGTCATAAGGGAGTTCTATGGATAGTGTTTTGAGGAACCTCCACACTGTTTTCCAGAGCAGCTGCACGAGTTTACATTCCCACCAACAGTGTAGGAGGGTGCCCATCCCTCCACACCCTCATCAGCGTATATAGTCTCTTGATTTGTTCATTTTGTCCACTCTGACTGGCGTGAGGTAGTATCTCAGTGTGGTTCTGATTTGTGTTTCCCTGATGATGAGTGATGTTGAGCATCGTTTCATGTGCCTGTAGGCCATCTGGATGTCTTCTTTGGAGAAGTGTCTGTTCATGTCTTCTGCCCATTTCTTCACTGGGTTATTTGTTTTGTGAGTGTGAAGTTTGGTGAGTTCCTTGTATATTTTAGATACTAGCTCTTTATCTGATATGTCATTTGCAACTATCTTTTCCCATTCTATCAGTTGCCTATTAGTTTTCTTCATTGTTTCCCTTGCAGGGCAGAAGCTTTTTATCTTGATGAAGTCCCAAGAGTTCAGTTTTGTTTTCATATCTCTTACCTTTGAGGATGTGTTGAGTAGGAATTTGCTGCGGTGGAGGTCTAGGAGGTTTTTTCCTACTTTCTCCTCGAGGGTTTTGATGATTTCCTGTCTCACATTCAAGTCCTTCAGCCATTTTGAGTTAAGTTTTGTGTATGGTGTAAGAAAGTGGTCTAGTTTCATTCTTCTGCATGTTGCTGTCCAGTTCTCCCAGCACCACCTGCTAAAGAGGCAGTCTTCTTTGCATCGCATACTTTTTCCTACTTTGTCAAAAATTGATTGGCCATACATTTGTGGGCCCAATTCTGGGTTCTCTATTCTATTCCATTGGTCTATGTGTCTGTTTTTGTGCCAATACCATACTGTCTTGATGATGACAGCTTTGTCGTAGAGGCTAATGTCTGGGATTGTGATGCTTCCCATTTTGGCTTCCTTCTTCAATATAACTTTGGCTATTCGGGGTCTTTTGTGGTTCCATATGAATTTGAGGATAGTTTGTTCTAGCTTTGAGAAGAATGTTGGTGCAGTTTTGATGGGGATTGCTTTGAATATGTAGATTGCTTTGGATAGTAATGATATTTTCACAATGTCTATTCTTCCGATCCATGAACAGGGAATGTTTTTCCATTTCTTGGTGTCTTCTTCAATCTTTTTCATAAGTTTTCAATAGTTTTCATCATATAGGTCTTTTACATCCTTGGTTAGGTTTACTCCTAGGTATTTGATAGTTTTTCATGCAATCATGAATGGGATCATGCGGGGGACCAGCCCACGCACCAGAGTCCAAGGGTCTCTGAGTAGGGGGTTGGTGTCGGCGAAATATCTATAAGAAAGAACACAGACAACATGAATGGTGGAAGAGACCACACTTTACTGTGAAACTTGGTGTCTTATATACCATAGGTGATTACATCATTTTTCTAATGATTACATTGTTTGTTACTTCCAGAAAA